>NC_057812.1:160385253-160461138 GCF_018294505.1 Triticum aestivum | reverse complement strand
CCCCCCCCCCCCAACATCTTCTTGGAAAGGTTGTTCAAGCCATCCGTAGTATGGGAAGGGGAGCCGAACAATAACAGCCCGGACACAACCGCACTGCCTGACACCGAACATTCTGACACAATCGAAGGCTCTGCCAATGAAACAACACCTTCAGCCCACATAATAATGGCCGTTATCGCCCCATGGACAGAACCATTCCTCGCCTACCTTACTAGGCAGAACTCCCCGAGGACCAAAATGAAGCACGCCGCATAGTGCGGCGATCCAAAGCCTATAGAGTCCATGAGGGAGAGCTTTATAAGAAAAGCACTACCGGAGTCCTTCAAAGGTGCATCTCCGAAGAGGAGGGGCGGAACCTCCTGGCTGAAATTCATGCCGGACTTGGCGGTCATCACGCGGCAGCCCGGTCCCTTGTAAGCAAGGCCTTCCGTACAGGCTTTTATTGGCCGACGGCCCGGGCAGACGCTCATGACGTAGTCCAACGATGCACCGGTTGCCAGCTCTTCACAAACCAAAGCCATATGCCACCCACCGCCCTCCAAACTATCCCCATTACTTGGCCCTTTGCGGTCTGGGGGCTTGACATGGTTGGACCCCTTAAAGGCGGAACCCACAAGCAAAAATACTTACTGGTCATGGTGGATAAGTTCACCAAATGGATAGAAGCCAAGCCTGTTAAGACGGCCGAATCCGGACCAGTGATAGACTTTATATCCGGGGTTGTACACCGTTACGGCGTCCCCCACAGCATCATCACTGATAATGGCACGAACTTCACGGCCGATGAGGTAAAACTCTGGTGCAAAAACATGGGCATCAAGCTCGATTATGCTTCCGTCTATCACCCACAAACTAACGGCCAGGTCGAACGTGCAAATGGTCTTATCATGAGCGGCATCAAACCCAGATTAGTGCAGTCCCTCAAGGAATCTAACACGCACTGGGTAGAGGAGCTCGACTCCGTACTCTGGGGGCTGTGGACCATGCCGAATCGCACCACCGGATACACACCATTCTTTATGGTGTACAGCGCAGAGGCAGTTCTGCCTTGCGACATAATTCATGACTCACCTCGAGTGCGCATGTACGAAGAAAGAGAAGCCGAGCTCGATCGGCAGGACAGTTTGGACGCATTGCAGGAGGAGCGTGACGTGGCAAAAGCCCGTTCCGCATTCTATCAACAGCAGGCTCGAAGATACCAAAGCAGAGAAGTACGGGCCAAAAATTACAATGTTGGCGAATTAGTTCTACGACTACCGGACAAGAAAAAGGACAAACTCAAGCCCAAGTGGGAAGGTCCCTTCATAATTGACAAAGTCCTGACTGGTGGAGCGTACCGCCTGCGGGATGCATCGGATAACCGACTCGAGCCGAACCGATGGAATGCAGCCCGTCTACGAAGATTCTATGACTAGCACCGGACTCTGTGTTCGTCTCCTTCCTCTTTCCATTTTTATGTATTTTCTGTCTTACATTTCTCTTCTTCTCTCTCTATCTCCCCTATAACATTTAAAGGCTTATAAAGTGACGCGCCATCCGCGCTCATTAAACCTGGGGGCTTCTTTAAACAGAAGCTTATTCATATGGGCTTCATGCCCAACACATGTGTCACACTTCCGCATGTACCTTTTATTCACCATTATATGCATTGATATGACTTAAGTTTTGGCCAAGCTGGGTTGCCTGGCTCCTGTGCTTACCCCTACATTCCCGATTGTTCGGCAGGTGGTAAAGGGAGCACCTCTGCGATTGTTACTGCCGGGTCAGCCGGACATGTACCTCAGACTGGGTGAAGCCGAAAGCTAGCGTTCTTAAGGGAATATTCGGTTGGTGAACTAAAGATGATCTTTTTTTATTTTTATCTATACGCCCCCAGATGTTTTTCCTGCGTTTCTTTTCGCAGCATGGGCATGCACCTTAGGGCATGCCTCCCAGGGAAAGGAACCCCTAACGAAACTATTCTCCCTGGAAGATGTTTCTTACTAACCATGTAATATAACATACCTAGTCGGGCACTTGTCTGTTCACGCCCTAATGACCCCTACGCCTGGTCTCCATGCATTCCTCGGTTCCTATATAACTGCATGGGAATTCGAACACACTCCGGACCGTCAGGTCCCGAGGCTGAAGCGAAAAGGTCGGCCATGACAAATGATCTACAATCTGGCTAGAAGGCATTATAAATGTCAATTAAATTACATAGTCATTTTGACTGGTTGTATTTCTCTTCAATACCATCTACCAGGCTGTCTAATTTACAGTCCTGCTAGGAATATTTTGCGGCCAACTCCACTTGGCCGTATACTAAGCTTACAGGGATCTCCTTCCCATCGGGCCCTACAGGACCGACCTCGGCCATGTGGTTGGGGTCAGCCTTTGCGTACCGCATCTTCACCATGGCCCAGGCCTCCCTAGCGGCTTGACGGCAGGCTGATATCTTCCACAATCAAAAGCGCTACCGTGCTCCCTTTAGCTTTTCCGCAAGCTCTCCAAGACCTTCGGGTATGGAGACGGATGGCCACAGGGCCTGGACCACACCTCGCATCGCCTGCCGAACTCGATCGAGCAGTTGCAAGAGCTCGGGAAGAAGGTCACCTGTAGAACCGGGCATCTCTTCCGCATGACGACCTGTTAGCACACCTACAGACATTGCTCTGTTAGTCGACTTCCTCGCCGAACTTTCTTTCAAAAGGTTCGTTCAAGCACTTACTAAATATGCCGCGCCGAAGCCGCTGATTCTCCTTCACGGAGTCTAACAGCTGGGCACGAACATCTTTCAGCTCGACACCCAGCCTGGTGTTGGCATCTTGGAGATCGTTCTTCTCCCCCATCACCTTTAATAGCACCCACTCACCAGCCCTTAGCTGGCATAGGAGGTGTTGCCTTTCTGGATTCAATCCGGCGCCATCTGCAATTTCATGTGTCAGATTCGCACCAAAGCTGTGCTTCGCAAAATACTTATCTTTCGAAGTGTATATTACCAGAGGGGGTCTCCTTAGGCTCCCCTATCGCGGCTAGTGCGGCCTCCAGTTGGGCTTTGCACTCTTCCAGCTCCTTGGACAGTAGGGAATTCTTTTCTGTAAGAACATGCATATCAAATGATCCTTAAATCAGTTAGTCTAACTGTTTCAAGTCTCGAGGGCTACTGCTATGTATATAATTACCAAAATTTTCTTACCCGTATGTCTTTTACATATTGCTCCGTGGCTCTGGCTAGACCATTTTGAGCGGCACGGAGGTGCGCATCTCCCGAGTTGAAGGCATCTAACGCCCCTTGGGAGAAACAAGCGTCGCAAAGAATTGTCCGGCGACACCTGTGGTTCATGGCACTCTCCACCTCAGAGTTGGTGGCAGACAACCCGTCCACATCCTCCATCGGAGGAGCGTCTGGCACGGTCCTTGCGTTCGCCTCCGCCTCCGGACTAGGCCTTGGAGCCTGGCTGGTGGAGGCGCGATTGGCAGCCTCTCCGGGTATAGTCCGGTGAGGTCTCTTTGTCCTGAGGAGGGCACGTGTGTCAATGTGCCTCAAAGGTATAACACCTGGGATAAGGGGGCGCGCCATACCTTTGTGCTGACGCCTCGGTCCAGACTGCACTTCTTTTTGACCCGCGGGGCCCTACGGCCCCTCGTTGGCTTGTCGCCGCAGGTTCGGCCTTCCGCCTTAAAAACCTCCCCTGCAAAGTTCGGTTGCAATCAGGAAACTGAACACGAGTGGGCGGACACCTATTCGGAGTACTGGGACTTCGATCTCAGGTACCTGGGGCGTTAGGATTAGCCCTGGGTAATCGGCCATAATGGCCACCAAGGCGTTGTCCTCGCTCAATTGATGGAACACTCCATCAATCAGCTCCACAGATATGTTCAGATCCTCTTGAGAGGCCGGGTCGAGGGACCGTCCTGGGTCCTCGAGTTGTGGAGGAGGGCTGCTTATTTCCTTAACATCCCGGCGCAGTTCCTGCGTTAAAGTCGTCAGACTGAATATTTAACAATGGGAATACAAAATGGATGGACAAGTAAATACGGCCGCTTACCCAGCTCGGGGGATTGTGCATGGAGAATCCACCCTGAGGATTGACGCGGAGAAATTCCTCCTCTTCTCCCTTATACAAAGTGGACAAGATCTTTAGTAGAGCGGCAGCTGAATCCGGCCCCTTACGACCGTAGCGAGTGGCGTCGTCCTCCCCGTTGAAGTCCCACATGGGGTGGCTTCTATACTGAAGCGCTGCACCCACCGCATAATGCATTCAGCCATAACCCCGATCATGGTTAGTCCGGAATGGGCTAACAATCTTATTCGGCCCATCAGGTAAATGATGTCCCTGTCAATTTTCCTCTGGGGGGCTCCGTGGGCGCCAGCTTAGGCGCTTCTTTAAGGGAGCACTGTTGAATTCAGGGAGGCCGATCCGGGCAGGATCCGGCAGCAGGACGTCTTCTATATAGAACCATTCCGAGGGCCAGTCTTCGGACGCCTTTGGGGTTCCGGACAGATATTTGGTCCCGGCGATGCGCCACACTTCAGCTCCGCCCACTTGATACATTGACCCCTTCTTGGAATGGGGCACGAGGCAAAATAGCTCCTTCCACAGTCCGAAGTGAGCTTCAACACCCAAGAACAGCTCGTAGAGGGCTACAAAGCCCGCGATATGCAATACTGAGGTAGGTGTGAGATGGTGTAGCTGAAGGACGTAGAACTCTAGCAGCCCCTGGAGAAATGGGTGGATTGTAAATCCGAGCACCCTTATTAAGTAAGGGACAAGGCACACCCGCTCTCCTTTGGAGGGATTAGGGGCATTCTCTGCTTGCTCTCCGCCATTGTAGACGACAAGACCGGCTCGAACCGGGACCATATAGGCCGGGGGGAGAAATCCCTTGGTCTGTAGCCTCACTAGCTTGCTATGTGGGGTGGAACATCTCTCCCAATGTCCAGGCTTAGGGTTGGAAGGGCGAGGGGAGGAGTTGCGATGGCTGGACATGGTGGAATGGACCTTTGTCGGATGCGCTCTGATGAACACTCGCGGAGGGGAGAAGGTGTGGATTGGATCTAAATCCTCGTCCCCTTAAATAGGGCAGCTCATTTACGCAGCTATGGGTGTGAATGTAAAAACACTCAGACTTTTCATATTCGTTTGACACGTGGGAAGCGGCCATTATTGGGCGTAGAAGCCAAGGAGCGCAACATCTACAAGAAACCGGACTTTATTCAAACAGGTACACGGAATTTGGAGGAGAACCCGCCTTGCAATGCCAAAGACAATCTGTGCGCCAGACTCATCATCATTGAAGCCTGGTTCGGGGGCTACCGAGGGAGTCCTGGATTAGGGGGTGTTCGGATAGCCGGACTATACCTTCAACCGGACTCTTGGATTATGAAGATACAAGATTGAAGACTCCGTCCCGCGTCCAGAAGGGACTTTCCTTGGCATGGAAGGCAAGCTTGGCGATACGGATATGAAGATCTCCTACCATTGTAACTGACTCTATGTAACCCTAACCCTATCCGATGTCTATATAAACCGGAGGGTTTTAGTCCGTAGGACAACATACACATCAACAATCATACCATAGGCTAGCTTCTAGGGTTTAGCCTCCTCGATCTCGTGGTAGATATACTCTTGTACTACCCATATCATCAATATTAATCAAGCAGGACGTAGGGTTTTACCTCCATCGAGAGGGCCCAAACCTGGGTAAAACTTCGTGTCCCTTGTCTCCTGTTACCATCCGTCCTAGACGCACAGTTCAGGACCCCCTACCCGAGATCCGCCAGTTTTGACACCGACAATCATTCTCACGAAAAATATTAAAAAGATGAAGCGTATGAGGCAAACTCAATTCCATTTTTTGTAATTTTCTTTTATAAACTAAACTAGTGCTAAATCAAGAAACTAAAAGATTTGATTGCAAGATATAAAGATATACCTTCAAGCACTAACCTCCCCGGCAACGGCGCCAGAAAAGAGCTTGATGTCTACTACACAACCTTCTTCTTGTAGAAGTTGTTGGGCCTCCAAGTGCAGAGGTTTGTAGGACAGTAGCAATTTCCCTCAAGTGGATGACCTAAGGTTTATCAATCCGTGGGAGGCATAGGATGAAGATGGTCTCTCTCAAACAACCCCGTAACCAAATAACAAAGAGTCTCTTGTGTCCCCAACACATCCAATACAATGGTAAATTGTATAGGTGCACTAGTTCGGCGAAGAGATGGTGATACAAGTGCAATATGGATGGTAGATAAATGTTTTTGTAATATGAAAATATAAAAACAGCAAGGTAGCAAGTGATAAAAGTGAGCAGAAACGGTATTGCAATGTGTTGAAACAAGGCCTAGGGTTCATACTTTCACTAGTGCAAGTTCTCTCAACAATAAAACGTAATTGGATCATATAACTATCCCTCAACATGCAACAAAGAGTCACTCCAAAGTCACTAATAGCAGAGAACAAATAAAGAGATTATTGTAGGGAATGAAACCACCTCAAAGTTATCCTTTCTGATCGATCTATTCAAGAGTCAGTAGTAAAATAACACGAAGCTATTCTTTCCGGTCAATCTATCATAGAATTTGTACTAGAATAACACCTTAAGACACAAATCAACCAAAACCCTAATGTCACCTAGATACTCCAATGTCACCTCAAGTATCCGTGGGTATGATTATACGATAAGCATCACACAATCTCAGATTCATCTATTCAACCAACACAAAGAACTTCAAAGAGTGCCCCAAAGTTTCTACCGGAGAGTCAAGACGAAAACGTGTGCCAACCCATATGCATAAGTTCATGAGGTCACGGAACTCGCAAGTTGATCACCGAAACATACATCAAGTGGATCACGTGATATCCCATTGTCACCACAGATAAGCACATTCAAGACATACATCAAGTGTCCTCAAATCCTTAAAGACTCAATCCGATAAGATAACTTCAAAGGTAAAACTCAATTCATCACAAGATAGTAGAGGGGGAGAAACATCATAAGATCCAACTATAATAGCAAAGCTCACGATACATCAAGATCGTGCCGACTCAAGAACACGAGAGAGAGAGAGAGATCAAACACATAGCTACTGGTACATACCCTCATACCCAAGGGTGAACTACTCCCTCCTCGTCATGCAGAGCGCCGGGATGATGAATATGGCCATCATAGAGGGATTCCCCCCTTCGACAGGGTGCCGGAACGGGTCTAGATTGGTTTCCGGTGGCTACGGAGGCTTCTGGCGGCGGAACTCCCGATCTAGGTTTCTTTCTAGAAGTTTTGGGTTATATATGATGTGTTGGAGTCGGGAACAAGGCAGGGGGGTCTCTGGGCTGTCCACGAGGCAGGGGGGCGCGCCCCCACCCTCGTGGGCAGCCCAGGACTCTTCTAGCCCAACTCTTTTACTCTGTATCCTTCTTCTGGTCCAAAAGTAAGTTCCGTGAAGTTTCAGGTCAATTGGACTCCGTTTGGTTTTCCATTTCTGCGATACTCAAAAATAAGGAAAAACAGAAACTGGCACTGGACTCTAGATTAATAGGTTAGTCCCAAAAATCATATAAAATAGCATATAAATGCATATAAAACATCCAAGGTTGATAATATAATAGCATGGAACAATAAAAAATTATAGATACATTGGAGACGTATCAAGCATCCCCAAGCTTAATTCCTGCTCGTCCTCGAGTAGGTAAATGATAAAAACAGAATTTTTGATATGGAATGCTACGTAACATATTTATCCATGTAATTCTATTTATCGTGGAAAGAATATTCAAATACGAAAGATTCTAGACAAAAGTTTAATATTGACATAAAAATAATAATACTTCAAGCATACTAAGAAAGTAATCATGTCTTCTCAAAATAACATGGCCAAAGAAAGCTATCCCTAAAAAATCATATAGTCTGGCTATGCTCTATCTTCATCACACAAAATATTTAAATCATGCACAACCCGATGACAAGCCAAGCAATTGTTTCATACTTTTGATGTTCTCAAACTTTTTCAATCTTCACGCAATACATGAGCGTGAGCCATGGACATAGCACTATAAGTGGAATAGAATGGTGGTTGTGGAGAAGACAAAAAGGAGAAGATAGTCTCACATCAACTAGGCATATCAACGGGCTATGGAGAAGCCCATCAATAGATATCAATGTGAGTGAGTAGGGATTGCCATGCAACGGATGCACTAGAGCTATAAGTGTATGAAAGCTCAACAAAAGAAACTATGTGGGGGTGCATCCAACTTACTTGCTCACGAAGACCTAGGGCATTTTGAGTAACCCCATCATTGGAATATACTAGCCAAGTTCTATAATGAAAGATTCCCACTAGTATATGTAAGTGACAACATAGGAGACTCTCTATCATGAAGATCATGGTGCTACTTTGAAGCACAAGTGTGGTAAAAGGATAGTAACATTGTCCCTTCTCTCTTTTTCTCTCATTTTTTGTTTTTTTTTTGTTTTTTGGGCTTTCTATTTTTTATGGCCTCTTTTCTCTTTTTTTCGTCCGGAGTCTCATCCCGACTTGTGGGGGAATCATAGTCTCCATCATCCTTTCCTCACATGGGACAATGCTCTAATAATGATGATCATCACACATTTATTTACTTACAACTGAAAAATAACAAATCGATACTTAGAACAAAATATGACTCTACATGAATGCCTCCGGTGGTGTACCGGGATGTGCAATGACCAATGAGTGACATGTATGAAAGAATTATGAACGGTGGCTTTGCCACAAATACGATGTCAACTACATGATCATGCAAAGCAATATGACAATGATGGAGCATGTCATAATAAACGGAACGATGGAAAGTTGCATGGCAATATATCTTGGAATGGCTATGGAAATGACATAATAGGTAGGTATAGTGGCTGTTTTGAGGAAGGATATGTGGTGGGTTTATGGTACCAGCGAAAGTTGCGCGGCACTAGAGAAGCTAGCAATGGCGGAAAGGTGAGAGTGCGTATAATCCATGGACTCAACATTAGTCATAAAGAACTCACATACTTATTGCAAAAATCTATTAGTCATCGAAACAAAGTACTACGCTCATGCTCCTAGGGGGATAGATTGGTAGGAAAAGACCATCGCTCGTCCCTGACCGCCACTCATAATGAAGACAATCAAAAAATAAATCATGCTCCGACTTCATCACATAACGGTTCACCATACGTGCATGCTACGTGAATCACAAACTTTAACACAAGTATTTCTCAAATTCACAATTACTCACTAGCATGACTCTAATATCACCATCTTCATATCTCAAAACGATCATCAAGTATCAAACTTCTCATAGTATTCAATGCATTTTATATGAAAGTTTTTATTATACCCATCTTGGATGCCCATCATATTAGGACTAGATTCATAACCAAAGCAAAATACCATGCTGTTCTAAAGACTATCAAAATAATATAAGTGAAGCATGAGAGTTCATCTATTTCTTCAAAATAAAACCACTGCCGTGCTCTAAAAGGATATAAGTGAAGCACTAGAGCAAATGACAAACTACTCCGAAAGATATAAGTGAAGATCAATGAGTAGTTGAATAATTATGCAACTATGTGAAGACTCTCTAACATTTAAGAATTTCAGGTCTTGGTATTTTATTCAAACAGCAAGAAAACAAAATAAAATAAAATGACGCTCCAAGCAAAACACATATCATGTGGTGAATAAAAATATAGCTCCAAGTAAAGTTACCAATGAACGAAGACAAAAGAGGGGATGCCTTCCGGGGCATCCCCAAGCTTAGGCTCTTGGTTGTCCTTGAATATTACCTTGGGGTGCCTTGGTAATCCCCAAGCTTAGGCTCTTGCCACTCCTTATTCCATAGTCCATCGAATCTTTACCCAAAACTTGAAAACTTCACAACACAAAACTTAACAAAAAACTCGTAAGCTCCGTTAGTATAAGAAAATAAATCACCACTTAGGTACTGTTGTGAACTCATTCTTTATTTATATTGGTGTAATATCTACTATATTCCAACTTCTCTGTGGTTCATACCCTCCGATACTACTCATAGATTCATCAAAATAATGAAACAACACATAGAAAACAGAACAGTCTGTAGTAATCTGGATCAAATTTATACTTCTGGAACCCCAAAAATTCTAAAATAAATTTCTGGACGTGAGGAATTTTTCTATTAATCATATTCAAAAATAATCAACCTAATCACACTCTCCAGTAAATAATGGCAGCAAAACTCGTGAGCACTAAAGTTTCTGTTTTTTACAGCAAGATCGCACAGACTTTCCCCAAGTCTTCCCAAAGGTTATACTTGGCACAAACACTAATTAAAACAGAAAACCACATCTAAACAGAGGCTAGATGAATTATTTATTACTAAACAGGAGCAAAAATCAAAGAACAAGAATAAAATTGAGTTGCCTCCCAACAAGCTTTATCGTTTAACGCCCCTAGCTAGGCATGATGATTTCAATGATGCTCGCATAAAATATAAGAATTGTAACATAAAGAGAGAATCATGAAGAATATGACTAGCACATTTAAGTCTAACCCACTTCCTACGCATAGGTATTTTGTGAGGAAACAATTTGTGGGAACCATAATCAACTAGCATAGGAGGGCAAAACAAGCATAACTTCAAAACTTTAAGAACATAGAGAGGAAACTTGATATTATTGCAATTCCTACAAGCATATGTTCGTCCCTTATAGTAATTTTCAGTAGCATCATGAATGAATTCAACAATATAACCAGCACCTAAAGCATTCTTTTCATGATCTACAAGCATAGAAATTTTATTACTCTCCACATAAGCAAAATTCTTCTCATTCAGAATAGTGGGAGTATCATAAGAGACTCGAATACTATAAATTGTTTCCACATTAAAAGAGTAATGTTCAGAAAAGGGGTAATCATAATCATGACAAGTTTTATAAATATAACCATCACTACTTTTTATAGGATAAGTGTCATCACAATAATCATCATAGGAAGCAACTTTGTTCTCATCATAATCAATTGAAACCTCTTCCAAGATAGTGGAATCATTACTAAATAAAGTCATGACCTCTCCAAATCCACTTTCATAATTATCACAATAAGATTCAACATCCTCCAAAATAGTGGGATCATTACTTGTCGGCGTCCTGGGAACGGAGGTCCCCAGACTTGCCTGCCTGCGGCCCGCGGTGTGGCTGAGCCAGCAGGCCATACGTCCCATCTTCACCAACAAAGCACCCAAGACCCTCGCGAGGTGGATGATGCAAGACCTCCTCTGGAGTGGCCTAGCTAGGCAGGCTCATGAGGAGCAGAGATATCAAGGCGAGGCGAACCTCACGAGCCTCTCGTGACGTGAGCCATGACGATCGACACTAGGCGGGCGCCAGCACACGCAACGTCCTTGTTTCCTCTTTGGTGCAAAGGGGGCAAGCGCAGCCGCGGAGTACCGAGGCCTCAGGCAAAGGTTGCCATTTCGGTGCAACAAGACCAAGACCACGGACTGCAAGACGGAGGTCATCGTGGAGCCCAGAACAGCGTCACCACCAGAACTTTGTGCAGATGAAGACTACTTTTGTCAAGATAGCTTGTACTAGCTGCCCCCCTTCGAATTAGCCTGCCATTGTTGGCTCCCTTCCCGCTCGATATTTGGGAAGAGGACCAGGGCCTCTATAAATAGGACTAGCCACCACCTTAGAAGAGGGAGAGAGAGAGGCCACCCCCCACACACACACAAGCTCACCGAGCTCAAGAATGCCTCAACCTCAGGACGTTGTTCTTCCCTTGTATTGTTCATCAGCCCAAGAGGCAATCCACACCACCACACTGGAGTTGGGTATTGCAATGCATTGAAACAAGGCCTAGGGTTCATACTTTCACTAGTTCAAGTTCTCTCAACAATAATAACATAATTGGATCATATAACTATCCCTCAACATGCAACGAAGAGCACTCCAAAGTCACTAATAGCAGAGAACAAACGAAGAGATTATTGTAGGGAATGAAACCACCTCAAAGTTATCCTTTCTAATCGATCTTTCAAGAGTCCGTAGTAAAATAACATGAAGCTATTCTTTCCATTCAATCTATCATAGAGTTCGTACTAGAATAACACCTTAAGACACAAATCAACCAAAACCCTAATGTCACCTAGATACTCCAATGTCACCTCAAGTATCCGTGGGTATGATTATACGATAAGCATCACACAATCTTAGATTCATCTATTCAACCAACACAAAGAACTTCAAAGAGTTCCCCAAAGTTTCTATTGGAGAGTCAAGACGAAACCGTGTGCCAACCCCTATGCATAAGTTCACGAGGTCACGGGACTCGCAAGTTGATCACCAAAACATACATCAAGTGGATCATGTGATATCCCATTGTCACCACAGATAAGCACATGCAAGACATACATCAAGTGTTCTCAAATCCTTAAAGACTCAATTCGATAAGATAACTTCAAAGGGAAAACTCAATTCATCACAAGAGAGTAGAGGGGGAGAAACATCATAGGATCCAACTATAATAGCACAGCTCGCAATACATCAAGATCATGCCAACTCAAGAACACGAGAGAGAGAGAGAGATCAAACAGATAGCTACTGGTACATACTCTCAGCCCCGATGGTGAACTACTCCCTCCTCATCATGGAGAGCGCCGGGATGATGAAGATGGCCACCGGAGAGGGATCCCCCCTTCGGTAGGGTGCCGGAATGGGTCTAGATTGGTTTTCGGTGGCTACGGAGGCTTCTGGCGGCGGAACTTCCGATCTAGGTTTATTTTTGGAAGTTTTGGGTTATATAAGAGGTGTTGGAGTCGGGAACAAGGCAGGGGGTCTCCGGGCTGTCCACGAGGCAGGGGCGCGCCCAGGGGGTGGGCGCCCCCCACCCTCGTGGGCAGCCCGTGACTCTTTTGGCCCAACTCTTTTACTCCGTGTCCTTCTTCTGGTCCAAAAATAAGTTCCGTGAAGTTTCAGGTCAATTGGACTCCATTTGGTTTTCCTTTTCTGCGATACTCAAAAACAAGGAAAAACATAAACTGGCACTGGGCTCTAGATTAATAGGTTAGTCCCAAAAATCATATAAAATAACATATAAATGCATATAAAACATCCAAGGTTGATAATATAATAGCATGGAACAATCAAAAATTATAGATACGTTGGAGACGTATCAACCATCACCAACATGTACTACTACCAAACATTGCAAATATTGAAGTAATACTAGCATGAAGAACATAATAATAGAGTCCATGAAAACATAGCATGACGGTAAACACCGATCCATAAGCATAACAGAAATACCGACCGAAGTAGCAAAACAAGCAGGCAGTTATTAAAGAATCAAGTTGAAAACCAATGCTTCTGCATGGCTATCATGGAAATGGTGGTTGTGGCTTGCCTGGGGATGAAGAAGGCTCCGGGGAGAAGTGCGGTGAAGCCGCGGAAAGATTCACCAGAAAAGATTCTCTCTCGGAGGGGGCTGATTAGGGGCAAGGACAAGATGGTCATTTCCAGTATGTCAAACCATAGTGAAATGGTACCAAAAGTTCTGGCTCGACGAGACGAAGATCAGGGACTTTTCTGTAAAATAATATTCACAGTCGGGTCCCTGAGTGGATAAGACAGAAGCGGTTTTGAGAAAATACGCTTTCCAGAGAGGAAAGCGCATTCCTCGCCTAAGCTGCAATGAAATACGCCTTCAGAAAGGGAAATCGCATTCGCGTGAATACGCTTCCACTTATCCACGTCAGCGAGGGGAGGGGCCGGGCTCCTGGGTCACTGATGGACAGGGCCCGTGTTGTCTCTTTCTCTCTCCCTCATGCCTTCTTCTAGCTCGCGATGGGGAGGAGACAAAGGGCGAGGCCGCGCGTGCGCCGGCGATCCCCGGCGGCACAGGCCACCTCCGGCGAGGCTCCGGCCACCGGCGAGGTGAGGGGAAGGATTCGCACCCGTCCATGCATCTTGGGGGTACCGGGGAGGGCTGGAATGAGAGAAGCATCGACCGCGGTCACAGGGCACCTCGGGCGATGATGGGCGTCGCGGCCAGAGGCTATAGGAGGAGAGCGAGGGCTGCTGGTGTGGCTTTGAAGGGGTGGTGGGGTCCTTTGGTGGTGGAAGGAGGACTGGACGAGCTCGGGGTTGCTCGAATTTGAGCGAGGCCCAAGGGTGCACACGCCGGCCATGGGCGAGGTGTGGTGGCTCCGGGGCTCAGGCGAGAGGCTGGGAGGGGTTCTAGGAGTGAGGGGGAGGCGATGGAGTGGTCGGGCGAGTATCGGGTGGCCTTATATAGGCAGAGGGAGGAGGAGGCCGAGCGTGTGTCGCTGAGGACGCGTTTCCGGCGCCGCAGACACGTGTGCACATGCATGAGCTAGAAGGTAGACGACGGGGGTATACAGGGGAGAGTCTCACAGGGCGGAGGCGGCTAAGGGAGCATGGGGAGGAAGCGGCTGAGGCGCGGACAGAGCCGGTCGGCTACAACGCTCCCGTGGGTGCTCACTATTCGGTGACGGGGATGGCTTGTTGGAATAAGCCACAGTGTGTGTGGTTGGGCTCGTCGGGCGTGACGGATGCGCGCGGGACGGGCGGGACACATTGGTGCCGTCGGGCTCGTCGGGCGCGTCGGTAACGTGCGGGATAGACGGGATGTGCGGGACGCAGCAGCGTGGTGTGTGTAGCGTGTGTAGGTTGCTTAGTCAGCTGCACGAGGGTGTGGCCGCGCCGGGCGCTGGACCTGGTTGCGTCCCGTTGCGTGCGTGCACGGCGGGTGCGGAAACTATGGAGCGCGGGGCATGGCAAAGTGTGCAGCAGGGCTGCGGCGGGCGTGGAAACTGTTGCGAGCGCGCGGCCGGGCCAGGCATGCAGATCGTGGCACAAGAATTGCATGCAGAGTCAAGCCGTCCCGGGCGCGTATAGTCGTGGGTGCAGGCGCTGCATGTGGGTGCGTGGGCAGGAGTGGATGCGGCCATTGTATGTGCATGTCGTATAAAGACTCCTGGTGTACTTCTTGTAAGTGGCGTGGAGTGAGCTCGAGTTCGTGCTCGAGGGAAAAACAAAGGCGTTCGTACGCCGGAACTCCATCGTGTCCCCCTTCTCCTTGTGTCTTCTTCCTTGCTTCGGTTTGGTCTAAGGCGAGGTGACAGAGAGGGAGAGCTAGGGTAGAGGGAGAGCTAGGGCATAGCCATGGCAACAACAATTGGTATATAGAGCCAGATTCGAGGGGCCGCCATGGCGCGCGGCGGCGTCCGCGATGCCCGCGGTGCACGGCGGACATGAAGGTCTTGGCAACAGCGCGCGGCGAGCGCGTGGCGTTGGCAACGCGCGGTGAGTCCACGGCGGTGTGGCGTGATGCCGGGCGTGTGGCGTCGGCAACGCGCGATGAGTCCACGGCGGTGTGGCATGATGCCATTCGCGCGACGAGCAGCGGCGGTCGCGGAGACGAGGAGGTCGCGGAGGACCTGCGTGGTGTCACAGAGGCCGTGGCGGCTCGGCGCGATGACCGTGGAGGGGCTGCGCTACGGTTGACGGCGCAGCGGTGCAGGGCAATAAGCGCGGCGGCGAGCCGGGCGCGACCGGTGCGTGTTATGGGTGTGCACCGGACGCGTCGGGCGCGTCGGGACCGCGGAAGTGGACCGCGTCGAGGCGCTGGACCTGGTTGCGCAGATCGCATTCGTGCACGGCGGGAGCGCGGGGACGTGGGGACTGCGCGCAAAGGGCACGGCAGCACGGTGGCAGGCTTGGCAGCGACATCAGGGCGGTGGCGGCTACAATGTCGACGACGATGGACTCCTCTAGGTTGTGGCTTAGGGGGTGTGTGTTGGAATAAGCCACGGCGTGTGTGGTCGGGCTTGTCGGGCGTGATAGATGCGCGCGGGACGGGCGGGACACATTGGTGCCGTCGGGCTCGTCGGGCTCGTCGGGCGCGTCGGTGACGCGCAGGACGCAGCAGCGTGGTGTGTGTGTAGCGTGTGTAGGTTGCTTAGTCAGCTGCACGAGGGTGTGGCCGCGCCGGGTGCTGGACCTGGTCGCATCCTGTTGCGTGCGTGCGCGGCGGGCGCGGAAACTATGGAGCGCGGGGCATGGCGAAGTGTGCAGCAGGGCTGCGGCGGGTGTGGAAACTGTTGCGAGCACGCGGCCGGGCCAGGCATGCAGATCGTGGCACAAGAATTGCATGCGGAGTCAAGCTGTCCCGGGCGCGTATAGTCGTGGGTGCAGGCGCTGCATGCGGGTGCGTGAGCAGGAGTGGATGCGGCTGTTGTATGTGCATGTCGTATAAAGACTCCTAGTGTACTGCTTGTAAGTGGCGTGGAGTGAGCTCGAGTTCGTGCTCGAGGGAAAAACAAAGGCGTTCGTGCGCCAGAACTCCATCGTGTCCCCCTTCTCCTTGTGCCTTCTTCTTCCTTGCTTCGGTTTGGTCTAAGGCGAGGTGACAGAGAGAGAGAGAGCTAGGGTAGAGGGAGAGCTAGGGCATAGCCACGGTAACAACATGGCTCACCGAGGAAGAAGACGGAGGGGGCATGGGCTCAGGGAGACACAGTCGATAACGGGGAAGGCGCTAGACAGGTTCACGCGCGCGAAGACGACGAGCACGAGCAGAGCTGAGGCAAAACGATGCTCTGGACACGTCCATATCATGCCAAAACGATGGTCACCACTAGTACTGGCACGAAGAGGACAAGGGATGCTGTGAGGAGTTGTCAAGTGACTAGTCCCTGCATAATAGAGGTCGGGGGAGTTGATGGATCAACAAAAGGAGCCAAGGAGAGGAGTGTGGCATCACTGCAAGTTTGCTACATCAAACTTGGACGTGCACTGCTGATCAACAGGAACTTGATTGGGTCAAATGGTGTTGTCTGGGGTGTTTAGATAAGGAAGGACTACGATCCTGTTAAGTTTGAGGGGAAATGGACCACAAATCAACAAGGTTGCTTTCTAACCTCAGATTAGGTCCAGAAACTTGATCATGATGATGCTCTCACATGGGGTATCCACTTGAGCTCAACTTGGGCAAGGGTGAGTTATTTGGTCATATGAAGATGCTGCAAAAGGTTTCATACAAATTGGATCAACTAAAATGGCACTTGCTTCACAAGCATTTCTACTGACTAGAAACTTGGAAAATTCTAGAGGAAAATTGGCTAGATGGAATATGCCCAAATTGGGTGGAGATAGGTTATATGGATGAGAGAAGGCCTAGGAAAATTTACAGCCATAATGGAGCAAGATAAAATATACTTGCTTCCTTAATTGAAAATTTTGACACGAACAAAGATTTGAAGCTATGCCCTCATGGAGGCATGACATGAGCTCAAATCTTTTGGAGAGCCTTTATTTGATTATATGAAATACCATGCAAAAATTCAACTCAATTGGGTTAACATAACTAGTACTTCGTTCACAACCAATTCCCTCAGACAGGAACTTTAAAAAAATTCTCAGGAATATTTACTAGGCACATTAAGTTGAAATTTGGCATGAGGCAATTATTTGGACATGAAAAGATGTCCAAGAAGTTTGGAGTCAATTGGGCAAAGATAAATGGCACTTGCTTCACAATCTGCCATTCAGGACAGAATAGGAAAATAATTATTTGAGGATGATGGGAAACATGGCCAATGAAATATTTTGCCATATTTGAGAAAAATATGACCCAAAAAATTTATGAGAATTATTTGGGAATTTTAGGAGTGATGGAAATATAGGTTGCTTCACAACCTAGGGAAATTAAGTTATTCATTTAATAGAAAAGGAATATCCCGAATAAAAAGACTATTGGGATTTGGGATAGGATGAATACGGAAAGGTCTAGGGAAGGATTTGGGTATGAAAAGCCACTCTCGAAGAAAAGAATAGTTCATATTCTTCAGTTTCCAGACCACATAGCCACGGAAAAAGAAAACTCAGGCAAAAACCTCAGGAAAATCAAAAGAAAAAGAAAGGGCCAAAAATCTGGCTGTTACAAATCTTACCCCCTTAAAGAAATCTCGTCCTCGAGATTTGGTTGCTCAGGGAACAAGTATGAATATACTGTCTTAAGGAAACCGTTTCCAACTCGGGCCTCCTTTTTCCTTTATTGTTGTTCTAACCAAATTTTTTACCTGACTGGCTCTGGGTGGTCTGATTCACTGCATCCATATTCTGACAGATCTTACCTGGCTTGTTCATGCTTATACTGGCTCCAATTTTTTTCATATCCGCTAACTTAGCTGAGATTCCATGACTGAAATATGTGTCTATCTCACAAATCCGAGAGTGATTTTTGATGGGTGTGTCATCCAGCACTGACAACCTTTCATGAAGTTGTGGCCACATTTTCCTGGTGAACACCCAAGCTCTCACTTCTTGCATTGGGTTTCTTCACTAAATGCAGGTCCTTTGGGTTCCAAATTGTGAGTTGAGGCATAATCGTTTCCTGACCGATTCTAACCCATCACAGAAGTTTCTGAATCAACTTAACTGGCTCCACCTTCTGGAGTATCAGCTCTGTTCCAAATATTCGACTGTCGCTTGCTGAGGCCAGCATGAAGGGGTACGATGATAATATCCACAACCTCGACTGACTGTATTTTTCGTAGAAGAATTTGGCTCACGACAGGCTATCCTTCGATAACCCTCATAAGTGAGGGCACATGCCTCAAGACTGTTACTCGACATCTTGTTTATTCATTATGTCGGCATATCCATGGGGATAGTAGGTTGGGCGATGCTTTACCATAGTTGCTGGAGTCACACTGTTGATTGATCTTTGGTATGACTTCGCAGATTCAGATATTTGATACTGACAAATCTGAGCATATACTGTTAACTGAGCGGGTCATCTAGATATGAAGCCCTTACCAACATTGAGCAGACCCACCTTAGGTGAATATCCATGGTGATCCATACTCACTCAGGCTGTCCGGGTATCTGCACATGTGGGTCTTGCAACCATTTTCATAACTACATCACCGGTCTTGCTACTCCATTACTGTTTTTCTTGTCTGGATCCTTGGCTGAAAGTGCTCGGTCATATTGCTTCTTCGTGTGACCATGGATTCTGTCGGGTGCAATATTCTGACATGCGTACTCTTATCCGCATTTCCTGACATGGTAGCATTATTCAAATTGTCGGTTCATCACCTCTCAAGTTCTGACCGTAGAAAAATGATCATCCGAACCCTTGCAAGAAATCGGCAAATAAATCAGTAACCACCAGAACGGTCTTTACAACTTAGATCTGGGACATTACTGCGATAACTCAACCACAGCTCAGGACGGCTGAAAAGCAGCTCATAACATGAGACCAGGTTGATAAGAAGAAAGTGGCAGCTCCCTAAAATAGCCAAAAGCAGCTATAGGGCTACTGTCACAAAAAGAAACTCAACAGTTGTATGAGACGGCCGAAAAGCATCTCAGAACTCATGACAGTCATTGAAGAGAGAAATAAAAATCGCATCCACCCCGGATAGCTACAAACGGCTCGGATCACAGGCGTGGTGCCATTACTGGAGACAGAAGACAAGGGCTCATCAGGATCATCTTCCAGGTTCACAGGTACTTGTAATGAGCTCATTCCTTTGTTACACAGTGGTGTATAGCTGGCTTCCTTCTTTTAACAATCCCCATGTGCCTGTCAAATATGCTTTCGAGTGACTTGCAAGACCTTGGTGGTATGCTGACCGCTTATGTGTGAAAATATGATTCCCGGGGCAGACTTCTTTCTGACTGAACTGTTGCAGATCTGATTCTTGAGATGTACTGACATATACTGTCAATCTTGCACATAGCTTATCTTCTTGATCATTTCTGGTATGAAGTGTGCACACTAAGGCAAACCTGATTATCCGTATCATGATCAAATATCCCTAGATCTCAATGCAGTCGGCTGAGAATTCCATACTGATGCAAACTTGATACTGACAGTCCATCCAGGATTTCTTTTGCATTCAGACAAGATATTCCAATTTCACTGCAATCTGCTGATAATTCCATTCTGTTTAGCTGAGTTTCCAAACATTTGAACTCCTTGCTGATTCTTCGGGTCCGGTGTCGGTTGATGAGAAACTTTAATAAGGGGAAAATTTGTAACACCGAAGGCCCAAAGAAACAAACAAAAGAAACGACGAAAACAAAAGCACACAAGCATACTAATAATATCAAGCAATCAGCACATATTACAGCTACTCACACAATAATATGCATGCACACCTAAGCACAAAATAGTCGCTGAAGCTCTGGTACTATGGTCTAATATGCTATGGCGGTGTGCACGAAAGTGAGTCTGTGGGTGGAAAGAGTTGGCGTAACCAAGGCTACACCAAGCGCTAGCTGAACACTGGTTGGATATGGATAGATATGGAGGCGAGGACGGACTTGGCGGTCATGTAGCGAGACACAGGGGTCACGACTACCTCATCTTCAAACGTACGAAAGGGAATCGTACATGTCCAAAGAACGAGATGATATGGCAAACTAGAGTAGGAAAAGCAAGGCTTGCTGGCATTGCCCTCTTCTGATAACAAAGATCAGTAAGGGTTGCCAAAGGGATGAGATGGAGGGCCTGGATGATGATGTGGTCGCACCATACCGAAGAACACGCATGCAAAGAAGGAGGGTGTAGGTAGTGGATCAAAACCGACGCCATCTACACTCTCAAGATTAACTGTTAGTGATAAGATAATGATCTATATGCATGCTATGCAACAAACAAATGCAGCAATCAAGTGCAACAAACCAACGGGGCTCTATACTATCGCATTCTAACGTTCGTGCGGGCTAGGGCATCCTACAGCTAGACCTGTTCTGATACCAAGCCTGTGGCACCCCGGCTCAGAGAAACCGGAACGCCTCATATTCCAACCCAGAGATCGAGGAGAAGTCTTCTGGAATACGGCACTGCTTAGCATAGAACAACTCAGCTCTTTATTTCAATCTATATGGGTACAAGGGGATTACATCGGCACAGCGACACTATGCCTGCCATGGTTGCTCCATGCAAGCAGCAGAACAACACGATGCAGCGGAATAACTCCTGGCGGCGGAACAACGTCGGTGGTGGTGAACTCCACTCTGCAGGGACTCTGGCTGGAACGCTTATCCTAGCTCGCAAACAAGGAATCCATGTTAAACAAGTAATCAGATCTGGCATGACCTGCAAACTGGCATGACACGCCAGGTCAGTACATTGAATGTACTTGCAAGCTCACAGCAACCAAAGCAATCAAGACAAACAATAGCATGGCAATTACGGATTATTAAGCAATAATGAACACGATACTATCAGAACAACATGGCATGTACAACATAATACAGCTAGAATAATACGAGCATGGCATAAACATATGAACATGATGAGACTAGCACGCAACATGATGAAACTTTCATGCACCAACTTACTCTGCTCGGGTTACCTCGTAACCATCACATGCATCACTTACCATCACGGACATCACACGATCATCTCATGATCCAATCAAGCTTGGTATTAACAATACCATAGTAATCATTTATGACCACAAGGAGCTTGACCTTTACCCATGACTTTCACAAAACCTCCCAAATATCAAACAAGTTGGTACTCACGAAACCACAGTGATCCTCTCTTGATCACATAAATATCATCCAACTTCTTTCATCATTGAACCAGGGTTGTTATTAAGCACATCATTATTATTATTGTTGACCCATAGTGTGACCGACACGAACTGGGCCCATTTCCGCATGCGCGGCTATCGATATATTTAACACACACACTCTACAGAGGTTAGCACACTGTACCCACACCACGAAACCCATGGCCTCGCACTC
Organism: Triticum aestivum; assembly: GCF_018294505.1. Taxonomy (NCBI): domain Eukaryota; kingdom Viridiplantae; phylum Streptophyta; class Magnoliopsida; order Poales; family Poaceae; genus Triticum; species Triticum aestivum. The sequence continues at coordinate 160,439,373 of NC_057812.1, read as the reverse complement.
CCATTCGGGTGGACCAACAGCATTCCGACAAAACCGTCATGTTGCCATGACACTCTCCTGGCCACTCCGACCAACTCCCCTTTGGGCTAAATCCTGGGTGGCCCCGTGCCTACCAAAGGCACCAACGGCCACCGTCATGGCAAAACGGTCCCAATCAGGGACAAGGATCCTTACAAAAACAACGGGCACACAAGGATTATGCCGTCCTACCTAGCCAAGGTAGCGCCCGCGCATAACCTTCCCTCGCGGGAGGCCCCGACAAGAGGCATGACAATAGACCCAGTTAGGACCCCCCATAAGGTAAGCGTGGTTGCATTGGTCAGCTCGATATGGTGGCACCATGACTCAGCCAACATGTGTTCAAGTTCTATTTAATCCGGTTAAACTTGAATGCAATATGCTGAGTCATGATAAAAATAACATGATGCAACTACAATGCATGAACATGATATTAACATAAGCATGGGGGTGCATCCCAATCAACGAGCATAACAACAACATTTACACATTTATCCAGATGAGCATGGCATACTGACGAGCATGGATATCACAACTAGAAAACTACTCAAAGCATAACATGACCACTAGCATCAGCAATGAATACCATGCAATAACCTAACGATGAAACTACAATGCAAGTATTCAATCAACTGTATGCAAAGGAGCACGCATAACAACCGTACTCGGAACAGATGATAGTCAGGCACCGAACACCATCACCAGCATGTACTACTACCAAACATTGCAAATATTAAAGTAATACTAGCATGAAGAACATAATAACAAAGTGCATGAAACATAGCATGACGGTAAACACCGATCCATAAGCATAATCGAAATACCGACCGCAGTAGCAAAACAAGCACACAGTTATTAACGATTCAAGTTTAAAACCAATGCTCTGCATGGCTATCATGGAAATGGTGGTTGTGGCTTGCCTGGGGATGAAGAAGGCTCCGGGGAGAAGTGCGGTGAAGTCGCGGAAAGATTCGCCGGAAAAGATTCTCTCTCAAAGGGGGCTGATTAGGGGCAAGGGCAAAAATGGTCATTTCTAGTATGTCAAACTATAGTAAAAATGGTACCAAAAGTTCGGGCTCGACGAGAGGAAGAATTAGGCATTGTATTCACCTCAATCAGACTTATGGTTGCGGAGATATGAGGTGTAGAAGATCAGGGACTTTTTTGTAAAAATAATATTCACAGCCGGGTCCCTGAGTGGATAAGACAGAAGCGGTTTTGAGAAAATACGCTTTCCAAAGAGGAAAGCGCATTCCACGCCTAAGCCGCTAGGAGATACGCCTTCGGAAAGGGAAAACACATTCTCACAAATGCGCTTCCACTTATCCACGTCAGCGAGGGGCGGGGCCGGGCTCCTGGGTCACTCACGGACGGGGCCCGCATTGACTCTTTCTCTCTCCCTCCTGCCTTCTTCTAGCTCGCGACGGGGAGGAGATAGAGGGCAAGGCCGCGCATGCGCCGGCGATCCCCGGCGGCACAGCCACCTCCGGCGAGGCTCCGGCCATCAGCAAGATGAGGGAAAGGAGCCGCACCCGTCCATGCTGCTTGAGGGTACCGGGGAGGGCTGGAATGAGAGAAGCATCGACCGTGGCGGCAGGGCATGTCGGGCGACGATGGGCGTCGCGACCAGAGGCCATAGGAGGTGAGGGAGGGGTACTGGTGTGGCTCTGAAAGGGTGGTGGAGTCCTCTGGTGGTGGAAGGAGGAGTGGACGAGCTCGGGGTTCCTCGAATTTGAGCGAGGCCCGACGGTGGACATGGCGGCCATGGGCGAGGTCTGGTGGCTCCGGGGCTCAGGCGAGAGGCTGGGAGGGGTTCTGGGAGTGAGGGGGCGGACGATGGAGTGGTCGGGCGAGGCTCGGGTGGCCTTATATAGGCAGAGGGAGGAGGAGGCCGAGCGTGTGTCGCCACGGACGCGTGTCCGGCACCGTGGACGTGTGTGCACGCGCATGAGCTCAAAGGTAGACTACGGGGGGATACATGGGAGAGTCTCACGGGGCGAGGCGGCCAAGGGAGCACGGGGAGGAAGCGGCCGAGGCGCGGACAGAGCCGGTCGGCTACAACGATCCCGTGGATGCTCACTGTTCGGTGACGGGGATGGATCACCGGGGAAGAAGACGGAGGGGCACAGGCTCAGTGAGACGCATTCGATCATGGAGAAGGCGCTAGACAGGTTCACGCGCGCGAAGACGATGAGCATGAGCAGGGCCGAGGCAAAACGATGCTCTGGACGCGGCCATAGCATGCAAAAACGATGGTCACCACCAGTACTGGCACGAAGAGGACAAGGGAGGCTGCGAGGAGTTGTCAAGTGACTAGTCCCTGCAAAATAGAGGCCGAGGGAGTTGATGGATCGACAAAAGGAGCCAAGGAGAGGAGTGTGGCATCGCTGCAAGTTTGCTTCATCAAACATGGACGTGCATTGCTGATGAACAAGAACTTGATTGGGTCAAATGGTGTTGTCTGAGGTGTTTAGATAAGGAAGGACTACGATCCTATTAAGTTGTAGGGGAAATGGATCACAAAATAACATGGTTGCTTTGTAACCTTAGATTAGGTCCAAAAACTTGATCATGATGATCCTCTCACATGGGGTATCCACTTGAGCTCAACTTGGGCAAGGCTGAGTTATTTGGTCATATGAAGATTCTGCAAAAGGTTTCATACCAATTGGATCAACCAAAATGGCACTTGCTTCACAAGCATTTCTACTGATCAGAAACTTGCAAAAATTCTAGAGGAAAATTGGCTAGATGGAATGTGCCCAAATTGGGTGGAGATAGGTTATATGGATAATAGAAGGCCTATGAGAATTTACAGCCATAATGGAGCAAGATAAAACATACTTGCTTCCTTAACTGAAAGTTTGGACAAAAACAAAGATTTGAAGTTGTGCCCTTATGGAGGCATGGAATGAGCTCAAATCTTGTGGAGAGACTTTATTTGATGATATGAAAGACCTTGCAAGAATTTAACTCAATTGGATTAATCTAGCTAGTACTTCCTCAATTCCCTTAGATAGGAACTTTGAAAAATTTCTCAGGAATATTTACTAGGCAAATTAAGTTGAAATTTTTCACAAGGCTATTATTTGGACATGAAAATATGTCCAAGATGTTTGGAGTCAATTGGTCAATGATAAATGGCACTTGTTTCACAATCTGCCATTTAGGACAGAATATGAAAAGAATTATTTGAGGATCATGGGAAACATGGCCAATGAAATATTTTGCCATGTTTGAGAAATATATGACCCAAACAATTTATGAGAATTATTTGGGAATTTTAGTAGTGATGGAAATATAGGTTGCTTCACAACCTAGGGAAAACTGAGTTATCCCTTTAATAGAAAAGGAATAACCCCAATAAAAAGACTATTGGGATTTGGGCTAGGACGAACATGGAAAGGTCTAGGGAAGTATTTGGGTATGACAAGCCACTCTAGAAGCAAAGAAGAGTTCATCTTCTTCAGTTTCTAGACCACATAGCCACGGAAAAAGAAAACTCAGGCAAAAACCTCAAAAAAAATCAAAAGAAATAGAAAGGGACAAAAATCAGGCTGTTACAAAAGCATGCCGCACTGAACTAGGAAGTAATCATCACTACAGGGCTGCCAGGAGTTCATAACGTCTTGAGTTTCTGGGAAAATGGGTGCGTCACCTACCGGTGCTTCAAGGACATATGCTTTCTTGGAAGCTATGAGGATGATCCTCAAGTTACGGACCCAGTCCGTATAGTTGCTTCCATCGTATTTCAGCTTGGTTTTCTCTAGGAACGCGTTGAAGTTGAGGGAAACATTAGCGTGGGCCATTGGATATACAGGATAGATTGTAAAGACAATTTTACACTAAGTTCATGATAATTAAGTTATCGAATTATTTAACGAACTCCGACTCAGATAGACATCCCTTTGGTCATCTAAGTGATACATGATCTAAATCAACTAGGCCATGTCCGATCATCACGTGAGACGGACTAGTCATCAATGGTGAACATCTCCATGTTGATCGCATCTACTATACGACTCATGTTCGACCTTTTGGTCTCTCGTGCTCCGAGGCCATTGTCGGTGTCAAAACCGGCCGATCTTGGGTAGGCGGTCCCGAACTGTGCATTTGAGGATCGAAGGTAACAGGAGGCGGGGGAAACGATGTTTACCCGGGTTCGGGACCTCTTGATGAAGGTAATACCCTACTTCCTGCCTGATTGACTTTGATGAGTATAGGGGTTACAAGAGTTGATCTACCTCGAGATCGTACTGGCTAAACCCTAGATGTCTAGCATGTATGATTGTGATCGTCTCTAAGGACTAAAGCCTTCGATTTATATAGACACCGGAGGGGCCTAGGGTTATATAGAGTCGGTTTACAGAGAAAGGAATCTTCATATCCGAACGCCATGCTTGCCATCCACGCAAAGGAGAGCCTCATCCGGACACGGGGGAAGCCTTCTATCTTGTATTTTCACGGCCCACTAGTCCGGCCCATGTCATATAGCCCGGATGCCCGGGGACCCCCTAATCCAGGACTCCCTCAGTAGCCCCTGAACCAGGCTTCAATGACGATGTGTCTGGCGTGCAGATTGTCTTCGGCATTGTAAGGCGGGTTCCTCCTCTGAACACTCCAAAGTAGTTGATCAAAAGAACTATATCCGGCCTTGTACAATAGTTACAACCTTGAACCAGAAGGGCAAAATACTTAAACAAAAATAGGTCATGTCTTCTAACAACTTTTTCGTCGAGGCGTTGTGTTCTGGCCATATTATTATTTCATACTGTTTTTCAGCCTCCCACTTCGCGTTTCAAGACGCAGTCTTCATTGACACGTCCCATCAAAGCGGAGATCGTGTCCCCTTATTGTGGGATTCTCATCAATACAGGTTTGGGTAATCCAACCGTGCCGTTCGCAGGACCCTTGGGGAATAGGCGAGTTTTAAGGCTCATGGGGGACGCTCGATATTCACTGCCTTTATAAGAAGATAAGGATCCACCTTTTTACCCCACGCCTTCTTCCTCCTCAGCCCATCTGTCCTCGATCTCTAGCACCACAGCTTCAACCCCTTCCGCCCCCAGCTGACACTCTAGCCATGTCCGGTTCTGGAGCGCAGGGCAAGTGGATGGCCTCCTCCGCCACGGAGGAGAATATCAAGGAACTCTGGGAAGCGGGGTACTTAGCCAAAGAAATCGCCCATCGGCTCCCTGCCAAGAAGCAGATCATCCCCACCCCGGAGCCCAACGAGAGGGTAGTATTCATCCCCCACTTTCTTTGCGGGCTAGGGTTTCCACTCCACCCTTTCGTCCGCGGGCTCATGTTCTACTACGGGCTAGATTTCCACGATCTAGCCCCAAATTCATTCATCAACATTTCAGCATTTATCGTCGTGTGCGAGGCGTTTCTCTGCATTCCCCTCACTTCGGCCTGTGGCTCAAGGTCTTCAATGTGAAGCCAAAAGTGGTCGAGGGTCAACACGCGGAGTGTGGCAGCGCCATGGTGAGCAAGCTCCCTAACGTCACCTGGCCCAAGGGGACCTTCGTAGAAACCGTGAAGGAATGACAACATGAGTGGTTCTACATCAGGGAACCCTGTGACACCACATGAGCCACCACCCTTGAATTCAAATCCGGCCCTCCAATGCGGCTTACATCATGGATCAAAAAGGGCCTGTACTGGGCGTCGTCCGATGAGGTGATGACGCTGCAGAATCGGGTTTAAAGCATGAGAGAGAAGAACACCAACCTTGCCAACATGATCCAGATGATGCTTTTTCGCCGGATTCTCCCCTGCCAGCACCGGACTCTCCATATGTGGGAGTTTGATCCGGCCAGTCCCTGGACCTTGCAGCGGTTCTTCAGCACAATGCACGAAGATATATGGAAGCTACTTTTTGATAGGTCTCCAACGTATCTATAATTTTTTATCATTCCATGCTATTATATTATCCATCTAGGATGTTTCATATGCATTTATATGCTATTTTATATGATTTTTGGGACTAACCTATTAACCTAGAGCCCAGTGCCAGTTTATGTTTTTCCTTGTTTTTGAGTATCGCAGAAAAGGAAAACCAAACGGAGTCCAATTGACCTGAAATTTCACAGAGATTATTTTTTGACCAGAAGAAGCCCACGGAGTATCGGAGATGGGCCAGAAGAGTCTCGAGGCACCCACGAGGTTGGGGGGGCGCCCTACCCCCCTGGGCGCGCCCCCTACCTCATGGACGCCTCGGGGACCCTGCTGACTTGTTCCCGACTCCAACACCTCTTATATATACCCAAACTTCCAAAAAGAAACCTAGATCAGGAGTTCCGCCGATGCAAGCCTCTGTAGCCACCAAAAACCAATCGGGACCCTATTCCAGCACCCTGCCGGAGGGGGGGATCCATCACTGGTGGCCATCTTCATCATCCCGGCGCTCTCCATGACAAGGAGGCAGTAGTTCACCCTCGGGGCTGAGGGTATGTGTTGGTGTCAAAATCGGCGGATCTCGGGTAGGGGGTCCTGAACTATGCGTCTAAGGCAAATGGTAACAGGAGGCGGGGGACACAATGTTTACCTAGGTTCGGGCCCTCTCGATGGAGGTAATACCCTACTTCCTGCTTGATTGATCTTGATGATATAAGTATTACAAGAGTTGATCTACCACGAGATCGTAGAGGCTAAACCCTAGAAGCTAGCCTATGATTATGAGTGTTGTTGTCCTACGGACTAAACCCTCCGGTTTATATAGACATCGGAGGGGTCTAGGGTTACACAGAGTTGGTTACAAGGGAGGAGATCTACATATCCGAATTGCCAAGCTTGCCTTCCACGCCAAGGAGAGTCCCACCTGGACACGGGACGAAGTCTTCAATCTTGTATCTTCATAGTCCAACAGTCTGGCCAAATTATATAGTCTGGCAGTCCGAGGACCCCCTAATCCAGGGCTCCCTCAGTAGCCCCTGAACCAAGCTTCAATGACGATGAGTCCAGCGCGCATTCGGCATTGCAAGGCAGGTTCCTCCATCGAATACTCCATAGAAGATTTCGAACACAAGGATAGTGTCTGGCTCTGCAAAACAAATTCCACATACCATCGTAGAGAGTATAATATTTCCACAAATCTAATCTGCTGACAACTTTTCATGACATGACATCACGCCATGACCCAGTCATTATTTGAACTGTTTTTCTCAACCAGCTACTGCACATATTGCGAGGCGGTTTTCTTGGCACGTCTTGTCGAAGCAGAGATCGTGTCCCCTTATAACAGGATTCTCATCAATACGGGTGTGGGTAACCCAACCATGCCATCAATCACGACGCTTGGGGAATAAGTGAGTTTACCAGGCAGGTGGGGAGGCGCATAGTTTCTTCCGCCCTTATAAAGGGACAAGGACTCCTCCTTTCTACCCATGCCTTCTTCTTCCCTGCCCATCCATTCTCGCGCACTCGAGCTCCAGCGCCCAAGTTCGCATTTCCTCCGCAAAACCACTCCAAACATGTCCGGAGCAGGAGGCAAGTGGATGGTCTCCTATGTTACGGAGGAGAACATTACGAAGCTCTGGGAAGCCGGATACCTGGCCGCAGATATCGCGCACCATCTCCTAGATGCAGGGCAGATCGTCCCTACCCCCGAACCCCACGAAAGGGTTGTATTCCTCACCCACTTCGTCTGTGGGCTGGGATTTCCTCTCCACCCATTTATCCGCGGGCTCATGTTCTACTATGGGCTGGACTTCCATGATCTGGCCCCCAATTTCATCCTCAACATCTCGGCGTTTATCGTCGTGTGCGAGGCCTTCCTCCGCATCAAGCCCCACTTCGGCCTGTGGCTGAAGACCTTCAACATGAAACCGAAGGTGGTGGTTGGCCAGCAAGCGGAGTGCAGAGGCGCCATGGTGGGCAAAATGCCCAACGTTACCTGGCTCGAAGGCTCCTATGTGGAGACCGTGAAGGGGTGGCAATCGGGGTGGTTCTACATCACTAAGCCGCACGACACCAACTGGGCAGCAGTCCCTGAATTTCGATCCAGCATCCCCACGTGGCTCACCTCCTGGAAAGAGAAGGGCCTATCATGGGGTTCATCGATAGAGCTGACCGGAGTCCAGAACTATGTTAGAAATATGATAAGTAAGAAAATCAAGCTCGTCAACGTGGTCCAGGTCATGCTCTTCCGCCGGATCCTTCCGTGTCAAAGACGGGCATTCCATATGTGGGAGTTCGACCTGGCCAAGCACCAGACGCTGCGAGAGCTCTTCAACACTACACACCAAGACGTCTGGAGGGTGTTGTTCAAGGCCGCCGAGGTACCTCCTCCCCTTACCGAGGATCGCGGACTCAGCGCAAAGCGCCCTGCCAATCTGGTAAGCTTTTAATATCTGATAAGACGTTCCTTTACCCAGTATAATCATGTGGGGGATCTAAACCTCCACGCTGTTTAATAGGAGTGGGTCGCAACAGCGGAGCGGATCGATTGTCCGGCCCCACTACCCGAGGATCCAGCAATGGCTCTCTTAATGGAGATGCTGGTTTCGGCACCCTGTGAGGCACCGGAGAAGAAGGCCAAGAAGAAGGCCACGGGGACCAGGAAAGGTCTCCGGTGCAAGGTCATATCGGACTCATCTTCAGATAACACCGAGGTGCCCTCCTCCCACGAAAACGAGGAGGAGGAACAGGAAAGTTCTTCACCCCCCAGTCGGGGGAGACAAGAAAAGGAAGGCCGCCCCGTCAGGGGAGGCCGAAAGGTCCAAGAAGGGAAGGACTCTCCTTCTGGACTGCTCCACGGCGGCCGCTTTTAGCGACGAGGAGTGGTTACCCAGGGACAAGCCCCTGGCGAAGTTGTAAGTATCCGGATACCATAATAGTTCTTGGTATGTTTTATTTTATTGCTTCTTATCATGCAGAACATGATCACGCAGCCCATCCAAAGCCCATATCGACATATCCTCTTCGGAGGAGTCTTTGGGCCTGTCGGAGATGAACATCGATTCACTCCCGACCGCCTCCTCCCCCTGTCCTACGGACGACGTCGAGGTGTTGTCTCAAAGGGTACGGAACCAAGGGGAGACAGTTCCGGAGGCGCCCCAAGGCGATATTACGGACGCTGGGCGCACGAGGGGCAAGACCCCCATGGGCTCTAATGTCGGGGGCAGCAAGTCTAGCCCCCAGCCGAATACTGCCGGAACCTCCAGTGGTTCTGGATTCTGTCAAGCGATCCCTTGCCAAGGGGGGCAGGCCATCTGTGCCGATGGCCTCTGTCCATCCAGAGGCATCAGACAATTTGCTGGAAGCGCTTTGCAGCGCTTCCATTGACGAAGAGCACCGCACTATCATGAGTGCGGTGGTCAAGATGGTTTGGTTCGCCTAAAGCGGACTGACTGAAGCATGTGCTAGCCTCCTAACAGGCTTTGAGGTAAGTAATCAAATTATGAGAAAATGTTACAACATAGACAGTAGCCCCTGATGCTCTTTTTGGTGTTCGCAAAGAAAGGCCAAATAGAGGATCAAATAATAATCACATGAGTCTAATCAAAATATGTCTATGTGAATAAGCATGCTTCACTGCTGGCCGCTGCCGCTCACACAGCGGAGGTCTCCGCACTGAAGCGGGACCTTGAGCGGTCCGAAGAAGAGCTCGGCCTTACCAAGAGGCAGCTCGAAGAGAACAAAGGTAAGCAATACCTTGTCTGTTTATTGATCAAGAAAAAAGAAACTAGTTGTTAGATCACAGGATCGTCATGAATGTTGCTAGGGGCCACAACCGAAGTGGCGGCCCTGAAGAAGGCGCTATCCAAGGCCGAAGGCAAAGCGGCCAAGGAGAACGCCGAGCGTGAGAAGCAAGAGGCCTGAGTCGGCGAGGTTCAGCAAGAGCTCCAGGAGTTTGTCAAGAAGTATGAGTTCTTGGAGCGTGACTCTAAGACGCAAGGGTCCGAGCTTGCGAAGGCCCTCGAGAATGCACAAAAGGCCAAGGCCGAAGCCCAAAAGGCCCTCCAGGAAATTGAGGCGGTCAAGAAGATAGCGGCGGGTAAGGCATTCTTTATGCAAATCAAGCATGTGAAGGAAACTTTCCTTTTACTTACCCGAATTCGGAGTTCTCCAGGAGCGTTCGCAGATCTACCCAGCAGTGTGTCGGATGCCGCGGAGTTCTACCGGGCCGAGGAAGGGACCTCGACGGAAGAGTTGTTCTAGTATCAGTATACTGGGACCGAACATCCGATGCCCTTGAGCGACCAGTTGAAGCAACCGGTCGAGCTTCACAAGACGACCGAACTGGCCATGAAGAGCCTCATAGTCCGGATGTGTCCTGGCGAGCCCCTGCCTGGCAGCTATTTCGTCCTGGTAAGGCGGTTTGTGAATGCCTGCCCCCGGTTTGAAGTCATAAAGCGGTCCGTCTGCACTGAGGGTGCGCGCAGGGCTTTTGCCCGGGCAAAAGTGCACTAGGCGAAGATGGACGCCGAAAAGCTGGTGAAGGAGGGACCGCCGGAGGGCAAGGAGTATCGCCACCCCGAAACGTATCATGACAGTGTCCTGAAGGGTACTTGCCTTGTGGCAGAGGAATGTGCTAAGGATGTAATATTTGGATGAATGTACTCATGTGATCCTATAATGTGAAACGAGTTCATGTGCGCTATGTAACGTTTGTTAATTTAAAATATTACCTTCTGTGCGGCCGTTTATAAAATTTGAGAGTTGGCCAGTCTTCGGCTTCTGCTCCCATGTAACTAGTACTGAGGTGTTCGGGATAAACCTGATCACTCTTTATCCCAGTTTTGGGTCCTTCAAAGGAGGTGTTCAGCACAACGAACCAGGCAATCAGAGTATAAAGTTTTATCACTCTCACTTAGCCATAGAAGTCTACAATTTTAAATTTTGGCGAAGCCCCTAGTATTCGGAAGGCCGAACTGAGGTATTCGGAAGCCCCTAGTACGCCTAAATCAGACAAGGCTGACTCCTCGCCCGAAGCAGAAAAAATCTTTAAGGATTTGAGACCTCTCGAACAGCGACCAGCTCTCGCCGCATCATGACAGTCAGTTTTCGGCTTTCTCTACTGAGTTGCTCGTCCGGAAGAACCAGGACGCAATCGCAGTAGTTCTCCTAGTGCTACCTTAGCCGATATAACGGAATGTAAGGTACCAAAACATGGGAGCCGGGAAAACCAAACTATTGACCCAAGACATGATTCGGAGCTGATGCATGTAATGCTATAAGTTCGGGGTGCCGCACTGTCGAAAGTGTTCAGACATTTCATGTCGTGTTATGGGGTACACTGAAGCCCCTGGTGCACTAGACGTACCAGAATGTATGGATGCAATTTGTCGTAAATAAGCAGACAGGGAAAAAAGATGAAGAAATGCAATAATAAGCTAACGATGTACATTGTTATTTAAGTGATACGTCAAAAGTGTATGTATACAAGTAGTGCAATAAGCAAAAATAGGACTATTTGACATGTCCTATCAAAGGGCAAGCTGCGTGTGGGTATGTAAAACAAGTATAGCGATTGTCGGTGTCAAAGCCGGCGGATCTCGGGTAGGGGGTCCCGAACTGTGCGTCTAGGCCGGATGGTAACAGGAGGCAGGGGAAACGAAGTTTTACCCAGGTTCGGGCCCTCTCGATGGAGGTAAAACCCTACGTCCTGCTTGATTAATATTGATGGTATGGGTATTACAAGAGTAGATCTACCACGAGATCAGAGAGGCTAAACCCTAGAAGCTAGCCTATGGTATGATTGTTGATGTGTATGTTGTCCTACGGACTAAAACCCTCCGGATTATATAGACACCGGAGAGGGTTAGGGTTACATAGAGTCGGTTACAATGGTAGGAGATATGATCATCCGTATCTTCAAGCTTGCCTTCCACGCCAAGGAAAGTCCCTTCCGGACACGGGACGGAGTCTTCAATCTTGTATCTTCATAGTCCAGGAGTTCGGCTGAAGGTATAGTTCGGCTATCCGAACAACCCCTAATCCAGTAGCCCCCGAACCAGGCTTCAATGACGATAAGTCCGGCGCGCAGAGTTTCTTCGGCATTGCAAGGCGGGTTCTCCCCCAAATTCCGTGTACCCGTTGAATAAAGTCCGGTTTCTTGTAGATGTTGTGCTCCTTGGCTTCTACGCCCAATAATGGCCGCTTCCCACGTGCCAAATGAATATGAAAAGTCTGAGCGCTTTTACATTCACACCCCTAGCCGCATAAATGAGCTACCCTATTTAGGGGGACGAGGATTTAGATCCAAACCACATCTTCCTTCCTTCGCAAGTGTTCATCAGAGCGCATCCGATGAAGGTCCATTCCACCATGGCCAGTCATCACAACTCTTCCCCTCGCCCTTCCAGCCCTCAGCCCGGGTACTGGGAGAGATGCTCCATCCCGCATAGCGAGCTGGTGAAGCTCCAGGCCAAGGGATTTCTCCCCCCGGCCTACATGGTCCTGGTTCGAGCCGGTCTTGCCATCTATAAGGGCGGAAAGCAAGCGGAGGATGCCCCCAATCCCTCCAAAGGAGAGCTTGTATGCCTTGCCCCTTATTTAATAAGGGGGCTCGGGTTTCCAATCCACCCATTTCTCCGGGGGCTGCTGGAGTTCTACGGTCTCCAACTACACAATCTCACGCCAGCCTCCGTATTGCATATCGCGGGCTTCGTAGCCCTCTGCGAGCTGTATTTGGGCGTGGAGGCTCATTTCGGGCTATGGAAAAGGTTATACTGCCTTGTGCCCCGCTCTAAGGAGGGGTCAATGTATCAAGTGGGCGGAGCCGAAGTATGGTGCATCGCCAGGACCGGATATCTGTCCAGAACCCCAAAGAAGGCGTCCGAAGACTGGCCCTCAGAATGGTTCTATATAGAATATGTCCTGCTATCGGATCCTGTCCGGGTCGGCCTCCCTGAATTCGATGGTGCTCCCTTAAAGAAATGCCTAAGCTGGCATCCGCAGAGCCCTTAGAGGGAAAGTGACAGGGACATCATTTACCTGATGGGTCGAATAAGACTGTTGGCCCATTCCGGACTAACCATGATCGGGGTTATAGCCGAATGCATCATGCGGGGGTGCAGCCGCTTCAGTATAGAAGCCACCCCATGTGGGACTTCAATGGGGAGGACGACGCCACCCGCTGCGGCCGTAAGGGGCCGTATTCGGCTGCCGCTCTACTAAAGATCTTGTCAACTTTGTACAAGGGAGAAGAGGAGGAATTTCTCTACGTCAACCCACAGGGTGGATTCTCTATGCACCACCCCCCAAGCTGGGTAAGTGGTTGCCTTTACTTGCTCACCCGTTTCGTATTCCCATTGTTAAATATTCAGTCTGACTACTTCAACGCAGGAACTGCGCCGGGCTGTTAAGGAAATAAGCAGCCCTTCTCCACAACCCGAGGACCCAGAACGGTCCCTCGACCCGGCCTCTCAAGAGGATCCGGACATATCTATGGACCTAATTGATGGAGTGTTCCATCAATTGAGTATGGACAACACCTTGGTGGCCATTACGGCTGATTACCCAGGGCTAATTCCGGCCTCCTAGGTAACTGAGATCAAAGTCCCAGTACCTCGAATAGGTATCCGCCCTCTCGTGTTTTCAGTTTCCTGATTACAACCGAACTTTGTAGGAGAGGTTCTTGAGGCGGGAGGCCGAACCTGCGGCGACAAGCCAACGAGGGGCCGTAGGGCCCCGTGGGTAGAAAAGAAGTGCAGTACGGACCGAGGCATCAGGGCAAAGGTATGGTGCGCCTCCCCATCCTAGGTGTTATACCTTCGAGGCACATCTGACACTTGCTTTCTTTAGGACAAAGAGACCTCGCCGGATTATATCCGGAGATGCTGTCAATCGTGCCTCCACCAGCCAGGCTCCAAAGCCTGGTCCGGAGGTAGAGGCGAACGCAAGGCGCGTGCCAGACGCTCCTCCAACGGAGGAAGCGGACGGGTTGTCTGCCACCAACTCTGAGGTGGAGAGTGCCATGAACCACAGGCGCCGCTGGACAATTCTTCGCGACGCTTCTTTCTCCCAAGGGGCGTTAGATGCCTTCAATTCGGGAGATGCGTACCTCCGTGCCGCTCAAAATGGTCTAGCCAGAGCCACGGAGGAATATGTAAAAGACATACGGGTAAGAAAACTTTGGTATATATGTAGCAGTAGCCCCCGAGACTGAAAACAGTTAGAATAACTGGTTTAAGGATCATTTGAAATGCAGGTACTTACGAAAAATAAATCCCTACTGTCCCAGGAGCTGGAAGAGTGCAAGGCCCAACTGGAGGCCGCACTAGCCGCGGTAGGGGAGCCTAAGGAGACCCCCTCCGGTAATATATATTTCAAAAGATAAGTATGTGGCGAAGCACGGTTTGTGTGTGAATCTGACAAATAAAATTGCAGATGGCGCCAGATTGAATTCGGAAAGGCAACAACTCGAACGCCAACTAAAGGCTGGTGAGAGGGTGTTGTTAAAGGTGATGGGGGAGAAGAACGTTCTCCAAGATGCCAACACCCGGCTGGGTGTCGAGCTAAAAGATGTTCGTGCCCAGCTGTCAGACTCCATGAAGGAGAATCAGCGGCTTCGGCGCGGCATATTTAGTAAGTGCTTGAACGAACTTTTTTAAAAGAAAGTTCGGCGGTGCCGTTGATTAACAGAGCGATATCCGTCGGTATGTTAACAGGTCGTCCTGCAGAAGAGATGCCTAGTTCTATGGGTGACCTTCTTCCCGAGCTCTTGCAATTGCTCGATCGAGTTCGGCAGGCAATGCGAGGCGTCGCCCAGGTCCTGTGGCCATCCGTCTCCACGCCCGAAGGTCTGGGAGAGCTTGCGGAGAAGCTGAGAGGAGCACGACGGCGCTTCCAGTTGTGGAAGATATCAGCCTGTCGTCAAGGCGCTAGGGAGGCTGGGCCATGGTGAAGACGCGGTATTCATAGGCCGACCCCAACCATATGGCCGAGGTTGGACCTGTAGGGCCTGATGGGAAGGAGATCCCTGTGAGCTTAGTATACGGCCAAGTAGAGTTGGCCACAAAGTATTCACAGCAGGACTGTAAATTGGACAGCTTGTTAGATGGTATTGAAGAGGAGTTCAGTCAGTCAAAATGACTATGTAATCGAATTGACATTTATAATGCCTTCTAGCCGGATTGTAGATCATTTGACATGGCCGACCTTTTCGCTTCAACCTCGGGGCCTAACGGTCCGGAGTGTGTCCGAATGCCCATGCGGTTATATAGGAACCGGGGAATGCGTGGAGACCAGGCGTAGGGGTCATTATGGCGTTAACAGACAAGTGCCCGACTAGTTATGTTATATTACATGGTTTGTAAGAAACATCTTCCAGGGAGAATAGTGCCGTTAGGGGTTCCTTTCCCTGGGAGGCATGCCCTAAAGTGCATGTCCATGCTGCGAAAAGAAACATAGGAAAAACATCTGGGGGCATAAAAATAAAAAAGATCATCTTTAGTTCACCGACTGAATATTCCCTTAAGAACACTAGCTTTCGGCTTCACCCAGTCTGAGGTACACGTCCGGCTGACCCGGCAGTAACAATTGCAGAGGTGCTCCCATTACTACCTAAGCGAACAATCGGGAACGTAGGGGTAAGCACAGGAGCCAGGCAACCCAGCTTGGCCAAAACTTAAGTCATATCGATGCATATAATGGTGAATAAAAGGTACATGCGGAAGTGTGACACATGTGTGGGGCATGAAGCCCGTATAAATAAGCTTCTGTTTAAAGAAGCCCCCAGGTCTGATGAGCGCGGATAGCGCGTCACTTCATGAGCTTTTAAAGGATATAAGAGATTGAGAGAGAAGAAGAGGAATGTAAGACAGAAAATATATAAAAATGGACAGAGGAAGGAGACGAACACTGAGTCCGGCGCTAGGCATAAAATCTTCGGAGATGGGCTGCGTTCCATGGGTTCGGCTCGAGTCGGTTATCCGATGCATTTTGCAGGCGGTACGCTCCACCAGTTAGAACTTGGTCAATTATGAAGGGACCTTCCCACTTGGGCTTGAGTTTGTCCTTTTTATTATCCGGTAGGCGTAGAACTATTCGCCAACATTGTAATTTTTGGCCCGTACTTCTCTGCTTTGGTATCGTCGAGCCTGCTGTTGATAGAATGCGGAACGGGCCTTTGCCACGTCACACTCTTCCTCCAATGCGTCCAAACTGTCCTGCCGATCGAGCTCGACCTCTCTTTCTTCGTACATGCGCACCCGAGGTGAGTCATGAATTATGTCGCAGGGCAAAACTGCCTCTGCGCCGTACACCATAAAAAATGGTGTGTATCCGGTGGTGCGGTTCGGCGTGGTCCACAGCCCCCAAAGTACGGAGTCGAGCTCCTCTACCCAGTGCGTGTTGGATTCCATGAGGGACCGCACTAATCTGGGTTTAATGCCGCTCATGATAAGACCATTTGCATGTTCGACCTGGCCGTTAGTTTGTGGATGATAGACAGAAGCATAATCGAGCTTGATGCCCATGTTTTTGCACAAGAGTTTTACCTCGTCGGCCGTGAAGTTCGTGCCATTATCAGTGATGATGCTGTGGGGGATGCCGTAACGGTGTACAACCCCGGATATAAAGTCTATCACAGGTCCGGATTCGGCCGTCTTAACAGGCTTGGCTTCTATCCATTTGGTGAACTTATCCACCATGACCAGTAAGTATTTGTGTTTGTGGGTTCCGCCTTTAAGGGGTCCAACCATGTCAAGCCCCCAGACCGCGAAAGGCCAAGTGATGGGGATGGTTTGGAGGGCAGTAGGTGGCATATGGCTTTGGTTTGCAAAGAGCTGGCAACCGGTGCATTTTTGGACTAAGTCCTGGGCGTCTGCCCGGGCCGTCGGCCAATAAAAGCCTGTATGGAAGGCCTTGCTTACTAGGGACCGAGCTGCAGCGTGATGACCACCGAGTCCAGCATGAATTTCAGCCAGGAGGTTCTGCCCTTCCTCTTCGGAGATGCACCTTTGAAGGACTCCGGTTGTGCTTTTCTTGTAAAGCTCGCCTTCATGGACTTTGTAGGCTTTGGATCGCTGCACTATGCAGCGTGCCTCATTTTGGTCCTCGGGGAGTTCCTGCCTAGTAAGATAGGCAAGGAATGGTTCTGTCCACGGGGCGATGACGGCCATTATTACGTGGGCTGAGGGTGTTATTTCAGTGGCAGAGCCTCCGATTGTGTCAGAATGTTCGGTGTCGGGCAGTGCAGTTGGGTCCGGGCTGTTATTGTTTGGCTCCCCTTCCCATGCCACGGATGGCTTGAAAAGCCTTTCCAAGAAGATGTTGGGGGGACTATATCGCGTTTTGCACCGATGCGTGCCAAGACGTCCGCCGCCTGATTATTTTCCCGGGCTATATGGTGAAATTCAAGTCCCTCGAACCGAGCTGACATTTTTAGGACAACATTTCGGTAAGCTGCCATTTTCGGATCCTTGGCATAGAAGTCTCCATTTATTTGGGAGATTGCAAGGTTCGAGTCCCCGCACACCTCTAGGCGTTGGATGCCCATGGATACTGCCATCCAGAGACCATGTAGAAGGGCCTCATATTTGGCTGCATTATTGGAGTCCGTGTACAGAATCTGTAGTACGTATTGAACTGTGTCTCCTGTGGGGGACATCAAAACGACGCCAGCCCCCAGTACAGCCAACATTTTGGAGCCGTCGAAATGCATGATCCAATTTGAATATGTGCCGTACTCTCTAGGGAGTTCGGCCTCCATCCATTCTGCATCGAAGTCGGCCAAAACTTGTGACTTGATGGCTCGTCGTGGCTTATAAGTTATGTCGAACGGGAGGAGCTCGATGGCCCATTTCGCAATCCGGCCCGTTGCGTCACGGTTGTTTATAATGTCGTTAAGTGGTACTTCCGAGGCTACTGTTATTGAACACTCTTGAAAGTAGTGTCGTAGCTTCCGGGATGCCATGAATACCGCGTACGCAATCTTTTGATAATGCGGGTACCGTGATTTCCAGGGAGTGAGGACAGTGGACACGTAATAGACCGGCCTTTGAAGGGGGAATTTGTGTCCGTCCGCTTCTCGTTCGACGACGAGCACTGCGCTTACAACCTGATGTGTTGCTGCGATGTACAATAGCATTGGTTCGCCGGTGTTTGGCGCGGCCAGGACTGGGTTTGTTGCCAGTATGGCTTTTATTTCGTCGAGTCCGGCCGTGGCTGCGTCCGTCCATTTGAAGTGTTCGGTGCGCCGAAGGAGACGGTAAAGGGGGGGGGCATTTCTCCCAAGCGGGAGATAAAGCGGCTTAGAGCCTCCACGCATCCGGTTAAATTTTGTATTTGTTTGAGGTCCTTTGGGATATCTGGTTGTGACAGAGCTCGGATCTTGGCTGGATTTGCTTTAATTCCTCTGCTGGATACAATGAAGCCCAAGAGCTTTCCGGCTGGAACGCCGAAAACACATTTTTCCGGATTGAGCTTGATGTCGTATGTTCGGAGATTATCAAATGTGAGCCTCAAGTCGTCTACTAGAGATTCAACATGTCTTGTTTTGACGACCAGATCATCTACGTATGCCTCCAGTGTTTTACCGATCTGGCTTGCCAAACATGTCTGAATCATGCGCTGATATGTTGCGCCGGCGTTTTTGAGCCCGAAGGGCATCATGTTGAAGCAGAATGGCCCGTATGGTGTGATAAATGCCATTGCGGCTTGGTTTGGTTCTGCCATCTTGATTTGATGGTAGCCAGAATATGCGTCGAGGAAACACAACGAATCGTGTCCTGCGGTTGCATCAATAATTTGATCGATGCGGGGGAGGGGGAAGGGATCCTTTGGGCAAGCCTTGTTAAGGTCTTTAAAATCAACACACAGGCGCCAGGATTTGTCCTTCTTTGGTACCATCACCAGGTTTGCTAGCCAATCTGGATGTTTTATATCTCTGATGAATCCGGCCTCTAATAGCTTTGCTAGCTCCTCTCCCATAGCCTGTCTCTTAGGTTCGGAAAAACACCGGAGAGCCTGTTTGACAGGTTTGAATCCTGTTTGGATATTTAAGCTGTGCTCCACCAGCCTGCGTGGGATTCCTGGCATGTCTGAAGGGTGCCAGGCAAAAATGTCCCAGTTCTCTCGTAGGAACTCTTGCAATGTGGCGTCGATATAAGGGTTTAACTGTGCCCCGATGGAAGCTGTTTTATTGGGGTCTGTTGGATGGACTTGGAATTTGACTATTTCGTCCGCTGGTTTAAAGGAGGTGGATTTGGATCTTTTGTCGAGTACCACGTCGTCCCTATTCATGATAGAGCACAGTGCAGTCAGTTCCTCGGCCGCTAGGGCTTCGGATAGTGCCTCGAGGGCCAGTGCGGCTGTCTTGTTTTTGGCGCGGAGTGCTATATCCGGATCACTAGCGAGAGTGATGATCCTGTTAGGCCCGGGCATCTTGAGCTTCATGTACCCGTAATGGGGTATTGCTTGGAAGATAGTGAATGCTTCCCGCCCTAGCAAAGCGTGATAACCACTGCTGAACGGGGCCACGTGGAACGTGACTTCTTCGGACCTGTAATTGTCTGGCGTGCCGAACACCACATCTAGTGTGATTTTTCCTGTACAGCGCGCTTCCCGTCTGGGGATTATTCCTCTAAAGGTTGTGTTGCTTCGCGTGATGCGGTTCCAGTCTATATCCATTTTTTGGAGGGTTTCCTCATAAATGAGGTTCAATCCGCTTCCGCCGTCCATGAGTACCTTGGTGAGACGAAAGCCGTCCACTATTGGACTAAGGACCAATGCGGCTGGTGCTCGGGCTGTTCGGAATTTAGGTTCATCACTGGCGTTGAAGGTAATGGCCGTGTCACTCCATGGGTTTATTGTTGCTACTTGGTAGACTTCGGCAAGGCTGCGGAGTGTCCTTTTTCGCATGTTATTTGATGCGAAGGTCTCGAAGACTGTTAATACCTTATTGGTGTCTCTGGGGTGGCTTTCTGTGGCTTCCGGGATTAGGAGGTTTTCGCCAATTTTAGCCACCTGCTGGAGTATCCAACATGCTCTAAGGCTGTGAGTTGGTGTGGCATCCTCTGTACTATGCATTTTACAGGGTCCGTTAAGCCATCCTTCCAGTACGGTTCCATGCCCTGTAGAGGGTTTTTGCCTTTTGGTGTTTGACCCGGGTGTCTGACGATGATGCACCCTTTTATTTTGGACTGGGCTTTCACTAAGGGCCGGACTGTCCCAAAATTTTGTTTCAGTTTTCCGGGAACTTTCCATCGCACAGTACTTTTGTACTATGGATGCTAAGTCAATGAAGCGTGTAATATCACGGCGACTTATGGCGTTGAGTACTCCCTTGTCCGTGCAATTATTGCAGAAGGATAGAATTGCGTCTTCCTCGCGGCAGCCCTTTATCCTGTGCATAACCAGGAGGAATCTGGCCCAGTAATGATGTACTTTTTCTTTGGGCTCTTGCCTGATTTGGGATAGATCGCTAATGTTTGGGTGGGTGGGTGGAATTGAATCCGAAGCCTTACCCCTTCTGAGGCTCAGAGGCCGAGGAATTTCCGAACTCGAAAATTTGGATTCCTGGATGTCGTCCAATGAATCCAGTCCGTCGCCTGATTCTAGGTTCAGGTCTTGAGTGATATCCTCCCCTCCGCGGACATCCGGCTTAGAGGGATCGGGAATCCGGATGTAGCGAGTCCTTAGGATAGATGAAGGGTCGCTGCACTGTCCCTCTACCACGACAACGTGGTGGGTGGCTTGGGGAGAGTTAATCTCTCTCAGATCGGTTTTAGGCCCAATCTGGTCGTAATCCGTAGCGACTCCTAGGGCGGCGAAGCGATCCATGAGCTCGTTTATAGAGGAAAGCTCTATTCGATCTAACTGCTCGGCAAGTTCCGAGTTGACATGAAGATTGTTTTTGATGGCTCGAGAGGTCATCGTCGGCGTAGAAGCCGAACAGTTGGTTATAAGAAAACCACCTAGCCGGAGGGTTTGGCTGACAGCTAAAGCTCCTTTAGCAACGGCGCCGTCTTTAAAGACGGGGCGAGGCATCCTTCCTGATGGCGACGACACAGAGGAACTCTCAATGAAAGCACCAATGTCGGTGTCAAAACCGGCGGATCTCGGGTAGGGGGTCCCGAATTATGCGTCTAGGCCAGATGGTAACAGGAGGCAGAGGACACGAAGTTTTACCCAGGTTCGGGCCCTCTAGATGGAGGTAAAACCCTACGTCCTGCTTGATTAATATTGATGGTATGGGTATTACAAGAGTTGATCTACCACGAGATCAGAGAGGCTAAACCCTAGAAGCTAGCCTATGGTATGATTGTTGATGTGTATGTTGTCCTACGGACTAAAACCCTCCGGTTTATATAGACACCGGAGAGGGTTAGGGTTACATAGAGTCGGTTACAATGGTAGGAGATCTGATCATCCGTATCTTCAAGCTTGCCTTCCACGCCAAGGAAAGTCCCTTCCGGACACGAGACGGGGTCTTCAATCTTGTATCTTCATAGTCCAGGAGTTCGGGTGAAGGTATAGTTCGGTCATCCGAAGACCCCCTAATCCAGGACTCCCTCAGCGATCTTTATCAGAGACCACCTGGGGATTCCCTTGTATGTCAAAGCTTCTTGCTTCCTTGGTGTTTCCTTCCCATGACGGGTCCGATAATCAGACGACCGGAGAGGGCCTTCAGAGAATAGGTCCTGAAAGGAAGAAAATGTTAAAGGTATACAGGTCCTGAAGCGGTTGAGCCACATTGTGGGCCGTGCCATGGCCATGCCTCCGCCTATGCCCATGGTGTCTTGAGTGCGTAATTATGTATGTGCGGCACAAATTTCGCCGCTTGACTGGGACTAGGACGGAGGCTGAATTGCTAGGCGAGCTCTAAATGTGCCTGGCGATCCTCTTGTAGGGTACTCCGGATTCGCTTGAAGGTGTTCGGGGTCTTTTTCGCCGAATTGGCGGTTTGCCTCGTAAGGCTGCTTTGCGCCTCTGCTGCGAGGGCCGCAGTGTGCTCCTCCGTGCGGAGCGAGCGCTCTGTGTTTCCATTAACTGTTATGACCCCGCGAGGTCCTGGCATTTTGAGCTTGAGGTATGCATAATTTGGTACCACATTGAATCTGGCAAATGCGGTTCGTCCGAGCAGTGCGTGATAGCCACTGCGGAAGGGGACGATATCGAAGATTAGCTCCTCGCTTCGGAAGTTGTCCGGAGATCCGAAAACCACTTCCAGTGTGATTGAGCCCATACAACAGGCCTCTACACCTGGGATGACACCTTTAAAGGTGGTTTTGGTGGGTTTCACCCTTGACGGGTCTATACCCCATTTTGCGCACTGTATCCTGATAGAGCAGGTTCAGGCTGCTGCCACCGTCCATAAGGACTCAAGTGAGGTGAAATCCGTCAATGATGGGTCAAGGACCAATGCGGCAGAACTGCCATGACGGATACTGGTGGGGTGGTCCCTGCAAACGAAGGTGATCGGACAAGAAGACCACGGGTTGAACTTTGGGGTGACTGGCTCCATCACGTAGACGTCCCTCAGTGCACGCTTCTGTTCCCGCTTGGGGATATGGGTTGCGTATATCATGTTTACCGTTTTCACTTGGGGAGAAAATTTCTTCTGTCCTCCTGTGTTTGGCGGCCGGGGCTCCTCCTCATCGTTGCTATGCAGCCCCTTTACCTTGTTTTCGGCATCCAACTTGCCGGCCTATTTGAACACCAAGCATTCTCTGTTGGTGTGGTTGGCTGGTTTATCGGGGGTGCCGTGAATTTGACATGAATGACCAAGTATGCAGTCCAAGCTGGATGGGCCCGGATTGCTTCTCTTGAACGACTTTTTCCGCTGACCGGATTTAGAGCCACTGAATCCAGCATTAACCGTCGTGTCTTCAGTGTTGTCACCGTTGTTGCGGCGCTTGTGTCTGCTATGACGTGGCTTGCCGTTGCTATCTTTGACATCTGAATTGCCAGGATTTCTTGATGTGTTGTTGCTGCGAGCCAGCCAGCTGTCCTCGCCCGCACAAAAGCGGGTCATGAGTGTCATGAGGGCTACCATGGACTTCGGCTTTTCTTGGCCGAGGTGTCGGGCGAGCCACTCGTCGCGGATGTTATGCTTAAATGCCGCTAAGGCCTCGGCATCCGGACAGTCGACAATTTGGTTCTTTTTAGTTAGGAACCGAGTCCAAAATTTCCTGGCTGATTCCCCTGGATGTTGGGTTATGTGACTCAAGTCATCAGCATCCGGTGGTCACACATAAGTGCCCTGGAAGTTATCAAGGAATGCGTCTTCCAAGTTCTCCCAACTGCCAATGGAGTTTTCCGGCAGGCTATTTAGCCAATGCCGAGCCGACCCTTTGAGTTTTAGTGGGAGGTACTTGATGGCATGTAGATCGTCACCGCTGGTCATGTGGATGTGGAGGAGGCTCTTCAATCCATACCGCGGGGTCTGTTGTACCATCATATGATTCGATGTTCACGGGTTTAAACCCTTCTGGGAATTCGTGATCCATTACTTCATCGGTGAAGCATAGGGGGTGTGCGGCGCCTCTGTGCCGGGCTATGTCATGACGCAGTTCATACGAGTCTTGTCTGCTGTATTCGGCCCGGCCAGATTTGCTTTTAGTATATCCGGCGCGACGGTCATCGTCATGCGTTGGGGCACGCCCCCGTGATCCGTAGATCGATCTTGTATGTCCTGCTTTGTTTTCCAATACGTCTCGCAGGTCCTGCGTGTTGCCCCGGGCCTTGGTATTTTTGTTTGACTGGCGATGGGGTGTGGGCTGACTTCGGCCTAAAATGCCGCTTTGTCTCGGCCACGAGGTGGTTGGTCAGCCGCATCATACGCTGGGAGCGTAGGCTTTAATGCTTCCTCCTCGTGTTGGGGTAGCAACCTGCGTTTTGGGTAAATTTTGGTTGGGCACTCGAGTTCGTATTCCTCGGCCGCCAGGACCTCAGTCCATCTATCCGTTAGCAGATCTTGGTCAGCTTGAAGTTGTTGTTGCTTTTTCTTCAAGCTTTTTGCTATGGCTATAAGCCGGCACTTGAAGCGCTTCTGTTCGGCGGGATCCTCAGGCACGATAAATTCTTCGTCGTCGAGGCTCACCTCGCCTTTGGAGAGAGGCATGTTATTGTCATCCTCGGATTCTCTGTCTACTGCCTGTTCCTTAGGGCTAGCTTGCCCATCCTCCCGCTCGAGGCCTGGCTGGAGGGGATTGTCTTCGTCTTCGGCGCTATCCGCAGTGTTATTGTCTCTTGTGCCGGTATCGCCATTTTTGCTATGGCGGGGCTTAGAGCGGCGCCGTTGACGCTGGTGCTTAGATTGCTTCTCGGGGGCATTATCCTCTGTTGCCTTATTGCCATTGCTTTCTTTGGGGGAGTCCACCATGTATATATCATATGATGAGGTGGCAGTCCAGCGCCCTGTGGGCGGTGGTTCCTATTCTTCTCCTACATCGTCGTCCATACCATCGATGTCTTCGGAGCCGAAATCAAGCATGTCGGTTAAGTCGTCGACAGTGGCTATTAAGTGGGTGGTGGGTGGGGACAAATTTCTTCGTCAGCCGCTTCCTAGTCAAGCTGAACACAGTTCGGCCAAGGGTCTCTTGACAAGGAGAGACACCTCAATGAATTTAGCACGTCGCCCAAGGGCGAGTGTTGAAAGATATCCGCGGAGGTAAACTCCATGATCGGTGCCCAATCAGATTCTATAGGCACGGACGCAGGCGGTTCGGAGCCTGCGGCCGAGGACGAATCCAAGGGTCCTGCAACACAGGTCTCACAGGGGGTGAAGCCAGTATTTGGGTCTATCGCCGCGAAGTGTGCGGCCTCCGTGGTGGGGTCCATCCACCCGTCCTCGGACGGCACGATCTGCTCCGGATTGAGGGCCGGAGTAGCCATAGGTGTGATCTCCCGAACACCGTCCGACGGCAGAGCTAAGTCATGCTCGTCGTGACTGTGCGGTGCACCTGACATGGGCTCGAATCTGTCGAATATCAAGTCTCTGCGGATGTCAGCAGTATAGTTCAAACTTCCAAACCTGACCTGATGGCCAGGGGCGTAGCTCTCGATCTGCTCCACATGGCCAAGCGAGTTGGCCTGCAGTACGAAGCCGCCGAATACGAAGATCTGTTCGGGGAGAAAAACCTCACCCTGGATCGCATCGTTGCCGATGATCGAAGGAGCCATCAAACCTTATGGTGACGACACAGTGGAACTCTCAATGAAAGCACCAATGTCGGTGTCAAAACCGGCGGATCTTGGGTAGGGGGTCCCGAACTGTGCGTCTAAGGCGGATGGTAACAGGAGGCGGGGGACACAATGTTTACCCAGGCTCGGGCCCTCTCGATGGAGGTAATACCCTACTTCCTACTTGATTGATCTTGATGATATAAGTATTACACGAGTTGATCTACCACGAGATCATAGAGGCTAAACCCTAGAAGCTAGCCTATGATTATGATTGTTGTTGTCCAATGGACTAAACCCTCTGGTTTATATAGACATCGGAGGGGGCTAGGGTTACACAGAGTCGGTTACAAGGGAGGAGATCTACATATCAGAATTGCCAAGCTTGCCTTCCATGCCAAGGAGAGTCCCACCCAGACACGGGACGAAGTCTTCAATCTTGTATCTTCATAGTCCAACGGTCCGGCCAAATTATATAGTCCAGCAATCCGAGGACCCCCTAATCTAGGACTCCCTTAGTATGTACCAGTAGTTATGTGTTTGATCTCTCTCTCTCTCTTGTGTTCTTGATTCGGCACGATCTTGATGTATCGCGAGCTTTGCTATTATAGTTGGATCTTATGATGTTTCTCCCCCTCTACTCTCTTGTAATGGATTGAGTTTTCCCTTTGAAGTTATCTTATCAGACTGAGTCTTTAAGGATTTGAGAACACTTGATGTATGTCTTGCATGTGCTTATCTATGGTGACAATGGGATATCACGTGATCCACTTGATGTATGTTTTGATGATCAACTTGCGAGTTCCGTGACCTCGTGAACTTATGCATAGGGGTTGGCACACGTTTTCGTCTTAACTCTCCGGTAGAAACTTTGGGGCACTCTTCGAAGTTCTTTGTGTTGGTTGAATAGATGAATCTAAGATTGTGTGATGCATATCATATAATCATACCCACGAATACTTGAGGTGACATTGGAGTATCTAGGTGACATTAGGGTTTTAGTTGATTTGTATCTTAAGGTGCTATTCTAGTACGAACTCTATGATAGATTGAACGGAAAGAATAGCTTCGTGTTATTTTACTACGGACTCTTGAATAGATCGATCAGAAAGAATTACTTTGAAGTGGTTTCGTACCCTACAATAATCTCTTCTTTTGTTCTCTGCTATTAGTGAATTTGGAATGACTCTTTGTTGCATGTTGAGGGATAGTTATATGATCCAATTATGTTATTATTGTTGAGAGAACTTACAGTAGTGAAAGTATGAACCCTACGCCTTGTTTCTTAGGATTGCAATACCGTTTTCGCTCACTTTTATCATTAGTTACCTTTCTGTTTTTATATTTTCAGATTACAAAAACCTATATCTACCATCCATATTGCACTTGTATCACCATCTCTTCACCGAACTAGTGCACCTATACAATTTACCATTGTATTGGGTGTGTTGGGGACACAAGAGACTCTTTGTTATTTGGTTGCAGGGTTGCTTGAGAGAGACCATCTTCATCCCATGCCTCCCCCGGATTGATAAACCTTAGGTCATCCACTTGAGGGAAATTTGCTACCGTCCTACAAACCTCTGCACTTGGAGGCCCAACAACGTCTACAAGAAGAAGGTTGTGTAGTAGACATCAAGCTCTTTTTTGGTGCCGATGCCGGGGAGGTTAGTGCTTGAAGGTATATCTTTAGATCTTGCAATCTAATCTTTTAGTTTCCTGTTTTATCACTAGTTTAGTCTATAAAAGAAAACTACAAAAAATGGAATTAATGATACCTTATATGCTTCATCTATTTAATGTCTTTCATGAAAATAAGGATTCTGATAATTGTGCCAAAGTGTTAGAAGAAGAATGTATTAAAATGTTTGGCACTAAATCTTTGGATGATGAGCATGATTGCAATCTTGTTAGTATGGACTCTTTGAATATCCATGGCGCTAATGATATGCAAAGCCATAGTCTTAGGGATGCGATGTTTGATGAAGAAGATATTTTTTTGTCCCCCAAGTTTTGATGAGAAAATTTATTACGATGATTGCATGCCTCCTATTTATGATGATTATATTGATAAAGGTGGGTTTGGAAGAGTGTCAACTTTAGGAAGTAATGATCCCACTATTTTGGAGGGTGTTTAATCTTATTCTGATAATTATGAAAGTGGATTTGGAGAGGTCATGACTTTATTTAGTGATGAATCCACTATTTTGAAAGAGGTTCCAATTGATTATGTGAACAAAGTTGCTATCTATGATGATTATTGTGATGACATGTATGCTATGAAGAATCTTATATTTACTAATTGGAGGCACCATACGAGGCTCTACGTTAATCCTCAAAACTAAATAAAATGTCCGTACGATCTCCAAATTAATCATCTATAACCGTCGGATGAGGTACCTTAGGAGTCATTGGCTTCTATCCCACGTGTATACCTCCTTTTTATATAGAGAGAAAAAACAGGGCTGCTATCCCACGTTTACCTCTTTTTAGAGAAAAAAGAACCAAGGCCAATCTTCCACGTATATACCTCTTTAGCGCAAAAAACAAGGACTCTCTCTCTTTCCCTTGAATAATAAACGTGAGGCTCTCCTTTCCCAAGCGTACTCCACTAGGACTCTATCTTCATTTGAATAAAAAAGAAAAAAATCTGAGTCTCTCCTAGATTTGACGTACACAAGGCATAGAAACAAAAAACATGAAAATACAATCCTCTCCGGCTTGATCGTATATATGAGGCAATCCTCAGCGTCGGCGTCCTCTCCTTTGCTGACATGCACCCGGTTGACATAGCCAGTGCATGAACGGTGCGGCCACTGCATGTGCATCCCCATGGCCTCTCTGCCACATCACATAGAAGATTTTGAGACTCCACGGCTCCATAGCACATAGCCGCGATGGTTAGGTTTGCGCAGCCATCTTCCTTAATGTTGGTCGGAATCCTGTACTCTGATCTGAAGGAAGTTTTACTGATCTCAAGTAAGAAATGTGTTCTTTTCATTTCCGCTGGTTCCATGTTTTAATTCTGGAATAGGTGACATCACTCAGTCATTTAGGAACGTTATTTCCTATTTAATTTTCAAATGATTATGTTGCTAGATACTATAAAATAAGCTGCAGTTCAGATTCTAAGCAAGTAGATCTCTATGAGAAGTTACACATCGATAGCATTTGCGCATTGGTAATGTGATTGATACCATGAATACTCTGCTAATCAACCGTTAAACAATGTACTGACTATAAGTGCACAAATAAATTATTCAAGGTTACATATGTTCAGATGAAAATATCAGTTGTCCAATATTGAGCAGTCGATGAGTTGGCAAGAGTTCATCTATTACTGTACGAGGTGATGGAAATACTTCTTTCTCTGGTGCTATCTTTTTCTTTTCCCAGGTTGCCTATCGGCTAATTAATCTATCTAATTTTTTGAGGAAAGGTTCCAAGTAAAATCTAACTAAATTTTTGATGAAAAATTCCAAATTTTCAAATGTATAAAGATTGACTTATGTAAGTAAACTATTCCATTGATATGGGATTTATGATGTTTGGGATAGCTACCCATGCAGCTTATATTGGTAAAATATATAGCGATCTTCCTTCTACAATAAAATCTTAAGCAAGCGGCAATTGTATTTCATGAATCCATATCTCCCCAAATCGATCGACAAAACTAGATGTATGCTTCTATGATAGTATGAAAACATAAAAACAATATTTTATCAAGCATTAGGATAATATAACAAAATTGGTTTAGAATCACTAGCCCGTGCAGTAGCACAGGTTAACGACTAGTAATGATAACCATGAAACTTGTCATCTTGATTTTAATTTTCAATTGGATTATGCCTGACATGATAGTTATTTTGCTGAGTTTGCTCCCACTATTATCCATGACAATAAATTTGCTTATGTGGAGAGTAATAAAATTTCTATGCTTATGCATCATGAAAATAATGCTTTATGTGATAGCTATATTGTTGAATTCATTCATGATGCTACTGAAAATTATTATGAGAGAGGAACATATGCTTCTACGTATCTCAATAATATCAAGTTTCCTCTCTACATGTTGAAAATCTTGAAGTTATGCTTCCTTTACCTTCCTATGCAAGTTGATACTTGTTCCCACAAGTTGTTTTCTCACAAAATTATTATGCATAGGAAGTGGGTTAGACTTAAATGTGCTAGTCATATTCTTCATGATGCTCTCTTTATGTTTCAATTCTTATCTTTTATGTGAGCATCATTGAAATCATCATGCCTAGCTAGGGGCGTTAAACGATAGCGCTTGTTCGGAGGCAACCGAATTTTACTTTTGTTCTTTGCTTTTTGCTCCTGTTTAGTAATAAATAATTCATATAGCCTCTGTTTAGATGTGGTTTTATGTTTTAATTAGTGTTTGTGCCAAGTAGAACCTTTGGGAAGACTTGGGTGAAGTCTTTGCGGTCTTGCTGTAAAAAAACAGAAACTTTTGCGCTCACGAGATTAGCTGTCATTTTTTACTGGAGAGTGCGCTTAGGTTGATTATTTTTGCAGATGATTAATAGAAAAATTCCTCAGGTCCACCAATTTATTTCAGAATTTTTGGAGTGACATAAGTATTCGAATGATACAGATGACTACAGATTGTTCTATTTTTGACAGATTCTATTTTCTATGTGTTGTTTGCTTATTTTGATGAATGCATGAGTAGTATCGGAGGGTATGAACCATAGAGAAGTTGGAATACAGTAGATATTACACCAATATGAATTTAGAATGAATTCACAACAGTACCAAAAGTGGTGATTTATTTTCTTATACTAACGGAGCTTACGAGTTTTCTGTTGAGTTTCGTGTTGTGAAGTTTTCAAGTTTTGGGTAAAGATTCGATGCACTATGGAACAAAGAGTGGCAAGAGCCTAAGCTTGGGGATTCCCAAGGCACCCCAAGGTAATATTCAAGTAAAACCAAGAGCCTAAGCTTGGGTATGCCCCGGATGGCATCCCCTCTTTCGTCTTCGTTCATCGATAACTTTACTTGGAGCTATATTTTTATTCACCACATGATATGTGTTTTGCTTGGAGCATAATTTTATTTTCTTTTGTTTTGCTTGCTGCTTGAATAATATACCAAGATCTGAAATTCTTAAATGTTAGAGAGTCTTCACATAGTTTCATAATTATTCGACTACTCATTGATCTTCACTTATATCTTTTGGAGTAGTTTGTCATTTGCTCTAGTGCTTCATTATATTTTTTTAGAGCACGGCGGTGGTTTTATTTTGAAGAAATAGATGAACTCTCACGCTTTACTTGTATTATTTTGAGAGTCTTTAGAACAGCATGATTATTTGCTTGGGTTATAAAATTAGTCCTAATATGATAGGCATCCAAGATGGGTATAATAAAAACTTTCATATAAAGTGCATTGAATACTATGAGAAGTTTGATTACTTGATGATTGGTTTGAGATATGAAGATGGTGATATTAGAGTCATGCTAGTTTGGTAGTTGTGAATTTGAGAGATACTTGTGTTAAAGTTTGTGATTCCCGTAGCATGCACGTATGGTGAACCGTTATGTGATGAAGTCGGAGCATGATTTATTTATTGATTGTCTTCCTTATGAGTGGCGGTCGGGGACGAGATTTGGTCTTTTCCTACCAATCTATCCCCCTAGGAGCATGCGCGTAGTACTTCGTTTTGATAACTAATAGATTTTTGCAATAAGTATGCGAGTTCTTTATGACTAATGTTGAGTCCATGGATTATAAACACTCTCACCCTTCCACCATTGCTAGCCTCTCTAGTACCGCACAGCTTTTGCCGGTACCATAAACCCACCATTTACCTTCCTCAAAACAGCCACCATACCTACCTATTATGGCATTTCCGTAGCCATTCCGAGATATATTGCCATGCAACTTTCCACCATTCCATTTATTATGACACGCTTCATCATTGTCATATTGCTTTGCATGATCATGTATTTGACATCGTATTTGTGGAAAAGCTACCGTTCATAATTTCATACATGTCACTCTTGAATCATTGCACATCCCAGTACACCACCGGAGGCATTCACATAGATTCATATTTTGTTCTAAGTATTGAGTTTTAATTCTTGAGTTGTAAGTAAATAAAAGTGTGATGATAATCACTATTAGAGCATTGTCCCAGTAAGGAAAGGATGATGGAGACTATGACTCCCACAAGTCGGGATGAGACTCCAGACGAAAAAGAAAAAAAATGAGGCCATAAAAAAAGAGAGAAGTCCCAAAAAGGAAAAAAAATGAGAGAAAAAGAGAGAAGGAGCAATGCTACTATCCTTTTACCACACTTGTGCTCCAAAGTAGCACCACGATCTTCATGATAGAGAGTCTCCTATGTTGTAACTTTCATATACTAGTGGGAATTTTTCATTATAGAACTTGCCTTGTATATTCTGATGATGGGCTTCCTCAAAGTGCCCTAGGTCTTCGTGAGCAAGCGAGCTGGATGCAAACCCACTTAGTTTCCTTTTGATCTTTCATACACTTATAGCTCTAGTGCATCCGTTGCATGGCAATCCTTAATCATTCATATTGATATCTATTGATGGGCATCTCCATAGCCCATTGATACGCCTAGTTGATGTGAGACTATCTTCTCCTTTTTGTCTTCTCCACAACCACCATTCTATTCCACCTATAGTGCTATGTCTATGGCTCACGCTCATGTATTGCGTGAAGATTGAAAAAGTTTGAGAACATCAAAAGTATGAAACACTTGCTTGGCTTTTCATTAGGGTTGTGCATGATTTAAATATTTTGTGTGATGAAGATAGAGCATAGCCAGACTATATGATTTTGTAGGGATAGCTTTCTTTGGCCATGTTATTTTGAGAAGACATGATTACTTTGTTAGTATGCTTGAAGTATTATTATTTTAATGTCAATATTAAACTTTTGTCTTGAATCATTCGGATCTGAATATTCTTGCCACAATAAAGAGAATTACATGGATAAATATGTTAGGTAGCATTCCACATCAAAAATTCTGTATTTATCATTTACCCACTCGAGGACGAGCAGGAGTTAAGCTTGGGGATGCTTGATACATCTCCAATGTATCTATAATTTTTGATTATTCCATGCTATTATATTATCCATCTAGGATGTTTTATATGCCTTGTTATGCTATTTTATATGATTTTTGGGACTAACCTATTAACCTAGAGCCCAGTGCCAGTTTCTATTTTTCCTTGTTTTTGAGTATCACAAAAAAAGGAAAACCAAACGGAGTCCAATTGATCTAAAATTTCACGGAGACTACTTTTGGACCAGAAGAAGCCCACGGAGTATTGGAGATGGGCCAGAAGAGTCCCGAGGCACCCACGAGGGTGGGGGGCGCGCCCTACCCCCCTGGGCGCGCCCCCTACCTCATGGCCGCCTCAGGGACCCCCAGACTTGTTCCCGACTCCAACACCTCTTATATATATACCCAAACTTCCAGAAAGAAACCTGGATCGGGAGTTCCACCGCTGCAAGCCTCTGTAGCCACCAAAAACCTATCGGGACCCTGTTCCGGCACCCAGCCGGAGGGGGGATCCATCACCGGTGGCCATCTACATCATCCCGGTGCTCTCCATGAGAAGGAGGGAGTAGTTCACCCTCGGGGCTGAGGGTATGTACCAGTAGCTATGTGTTTGATCTCTCTCTGTCTCGTGTTCTTGATTCGGCACGATCTTGATGTATCGTGAGCTTTGGTATTACAGTTGGATCTTATGATGTTTCTCCCCCTCTACTCTCTTGTAATGGATTGAGTTTTCCCTTTGAAGTTATCTTATCGGATTAAGTCTTTAAGGATTTGAGAACACTTGATGTATGTCGTGCATGTGCTTATCTGTGGTCACAATGGGATATCACGTGATCCACTTGATGTTTGTTTTGGTGATCAACTTGTGAGTTCCGTGACATCGTGAACTTATGCATAGGGGTTGGCACACGTTTTCGTCTTGACTCTCTGGTAGAAACTTTGGGGCACTCTTTGAAGTTCTTTGTGTTGGTTGAATAGATGAATCTGAGATTGTGTGATGCATATCGTATAATCATATCCACGGATACTTGAGGTGACATTGGAGTATCTAGGTGACATTCGGGTTTTGGTTGATTTGTATCTTAAGGTGTTATTCTAGTACAAAGTCTATGATAGATTGAACGGAAAGAATAGCTTCGTGTTATTTAACTACGGACTCTTGAATAGATCAATCAGAAAGAATAACTTTGAGGTGGTTTCGTACCCTACAATAATCTCTTCGTTTGTTCTCCGCTATCAGTGACTTTGGACTGACTCTTTGTTGCATGTTGAGGGATAGTTATATGACCAATTACATTATTATTGTTGAGAGAACTTGCACTAGTGAAACTATGAACCCTAGGCCTTGTTTCTTAGCATTGCAATACCGTTTTCGCTCACTTTTATCATTAGTTACCTTGCTGTTTTTATATTTTCAGATTGCAAAAGCCTCTATCTACCATCCATATTGCACTTGTATCACCATCTCTTCGCCGAACTAGTGCACCTACACAATTTACCATTGTATTAGGTGTGTTGGGGACACAAGAGACTCTTTGTTATTTGGTTGCAGGGTTGTTTGAGAGAGACCATCTTCATCCCACGCCTCCCATGGATTGATAAACCTTAGGTCATCCACTTGAGGGAAATTTGCTACTGTCCTACAAACCTCTGCACTTGGAGGCCCAACAACATCTACAAGAACAAGATTGTGTAGTAGACATCACTTTTCAAGGCCCGGAAGTCGTGGCCAAACACGACTGAAGACCTAGGCCTCGACCGTGCTCATCCAGCTACTCCAGTAAGTTTTTTAGATTTCCAAACATATCCTCAACTTGTAAGTCCACGGAGCATCCTAAGCCTTCCACTTATACTTCAGGGATGGACCAAGAAGGCGGAGGAGATCCGGTGTCTGGCTCCACTGCCCGAAAACCCATCTATTCCTCTTTTGACGAAGATGCTGGTTCCGGCGCCGTACCAGGCGCCGGAGAAGAAGGCCAAGAAGAAGGGCAAGGAGGTTAGAAGTGGCCTTCGCTGTAAAGGTACTTCGAACATAACGTCTGAAGATACCGAAGCTCCCTCCTCCCACGAGGGAGACGAAGACGAAGCGGGAGAGGAGGAGAGCAATTCTCCCCTTAAGGGAGGAAAGAAGAAAAGGGGGGCTTCCGCAGACCTAGAAGCGGAGGCGTCCAGGAAGGGGAAACTCTCCCTTTTGGATGATTTGGAATCGGACGCCGAAGCCGTCCACGAGTGGAACCCCAGGCCGAAGCCCCTGGCCGAATCGTAAGTATTCAAAGATAATGCATATGTCTTGCTTTTTATAAATTATAGGGTGATGTATCATCTATGTTTTCCAGTCTGGCCTGTGATCTCCCCCAGCAATCATTATCTTCGGGGAATTCTTTGGCGTCGGAGATGATGGAGAGCGAGTCACCTCCACGAGCATCCCCGCCACATGCCATGGATGACACCGATGTGTTATCCCAAAGGGCCTCTCCGGGCCAGGGAGAAGTGCTGAGGGCTGCTGAAACGGCGCCAGAGGGCAATGTCTTGGCGGCCGGAGATATGGGGGGGCGTAATCCCCATGGATATTGATGGCGGGGGCCTTGGCCAGTCCGACCCCTAGCCGAATATTGCTTCGGAGTCCCACACGGCTCCGGACCCGAGCGATCAGCCCCCTTCGAAAGAGGGGGGAGTGCCGACTCCACCAACGACCTCCATCAATCTGGAGGCGCCGGATACATTGAGGGAAGCACTTTACCGTGCTTCCATCGTGGATGAGCACCGTGCCCTGAT
Source organism: Triticum aestivum (assembly GCF_018294505.1). Taxonomy (NCBI): domain Eukaryota; kingdom Viridiplantae; phylum Streptophyta; class Magnoliopsida; order Poales; family Poaceae; genus Triticum; species Triticum aestivum. The sequence continues at coordinate 160,404,443 of NC_057812.1, read as the reverse complement.
GGGTACGGTGGTTGAAAAGGTTCATTCCGCCAAAAGCAGACTGAATGAAGCATTCACTAGCCTGCTAACAGGTTTTGAGGAATGTGATGTAATATATGTGGTCGCTTTTGCCTATATAATCATACACCAGTGTATAGATAGTAGCCCCTGAGACTCGGTTCGGCTTATTGAAGAAAGGGACGAACAGAGGGTCGACTATTCCAGAGGTAATATACTTGTCTATTTTGGTGAATAGGCTTCGCTGCTGGCAGTTTCGGCCAAGAACGCGGAAGTTTCCGAACTCCAGTGGAAACTGAAGCTGGCTGATGATGAGATCAACCGTATTAACAAGCGATTCGATGATGCCGAAGGTATGATTTTAAAAGACCCCTTACAAGCCTGAATTATAATGCAAATACAGAGTTTTATGCGCAATTATTAATGATTGTAGGCAACGCGACCGAGGTAGAGGCCCTCAAGAGTGCCCTTGCCGAAGCCAAGGAGGCGGCGAGGGTAAGCAAAGCAGCCGCGGAGAAAGCGGATGCGGATGTGGAGGCCGAAAAGGCCACCCTGCTTAAGTATGAGGCGAGGGTGACCGAAGTAGAGCAATCGCTCTACGAGGCCGCCACCAAGTGTGAGTCCTTGGATGAGAGCAATGACACGTCTTCGTCGTATCTATAATTTTTGATTGTTCCATGCCAATATTATTCAACTTTCATATACTTTTTGGCAACTTTTTATATTATTTTTGGGACTAACATATTGATCCAGTGCCCAGTGCCAGTTCCTGTCTGTTGCGTGTTTTTGGTTTCGCAGAATATCCATATCAAATGAAGTCCAAACGAGATAAAAATGGACGGAGCTTATTTTTGGAAAAGATGGAAAATTTGGAAGGAAAATCAACGTGAACCAGTGCCCAAGGTGGTCACGAGGTAGGGGGCGCCCCCCTTAGGGCGCACCCCTACCCTTGTGAGCCCACCGTAAGGCGGTTGACGCTCTTCTTTTGCTGCAAGAAAGCTAATATTCGGAAAAAAATCACAGCGAAGGTTTCAGGACAATCGGAGTTATGGATCTCCATATATATACGAAACGGTGACACAGAGCCAGAACAGAACGCAGAACTAGAGAGAAACAGAGAGATAGATCCAATCTCGGAGGGGCTCTCGCCCCTCCCATGCCATGGAGGCCAAGGACCAGAGGGGAAACCCTTCTCCCACCTAGGGAGGTGGTCAAGGAAGAAGAGGAAGAAGGGGCTCCTCTCCCCCTCTCCTCCGGTGGTGCCGGAACGCCGCCGTGGCCATCATCATCATCACCGCGATTTTCACCAACACCTCCGCCATCTTCACCAACATCTCCATCACCTTCCCCCCTCTATCTACAGCGGTCGACTCTCCCGCAACCCGTTGTACCCTCTACTTGAACATGGTGCTTTATGCTTCATATTATTATCCAATGATGTGTTGCCATCCTATGATGTCTGAGTAGATTTTCGTTGTCCTATCGGTGGTTGATGAATTACTATGATTGATTTAATTTGCTTGTGGTTATGTTGCTGTCCTTTGGTGCCCATCATATGATTGCGTGCGTGGATCACACCCTAGGGTTAGTTGTATGTTGATAGGACTATGTATTGGAGGGCAAGAGTGACAGAAGCTTCAACCTAGCATAGAAATTGATGCATACAGAATTGAAGGGGGACCAATTTATCTTAATGCTATGGTTGGGTTTTACCTTAATGAACGTTAGTAGTTGCGGATGCTTGCTAATAGTTCCAATCATAAGTGCATAGAATTCCAAGTCAGGGATGACATGCTAGCAGTAGCCTCTCCCACATAATATTTGCTATCGGTCTAGTAAACTAGTCAATTGCTTAGGGGCAATTTCACAACTCCTACCACCACTTTTCCACATTCGCTATATTTACTTTATTGTTACTTTATCTAAACAGCCCCTACTTTTTATTTACGTACTCTTTATTATCTTGCAAACCTATCCAACAACACCTACAAAGGGTCGGCGTTCTGGGAACGGGGGTCCCCAGACTTGCCTGCCTGCGGCCTGCGGCGTGGCTCAAGCGAGGGCCCAGCGCGACCCATCTTCATCAGCGCAAGCTCAAGACCCTCGCGAGGGGCCAAGCCTTGCGGGGCGGACGACAGGAAGCTTCCTCAGAGGCAGCCTCATCAGGCAGGCTCGTGAGGAGGCGGAGAGATCAAGGCAGGGGGTACCTCACGAGGAACCCTTGATGCAAGCCATGATGATCGAGACCAGGCGGGCGCCGGCCTGTGCAGTGTCCTTGTTTCCCCTTTGGTGCAAAGGGGGCAAGCACAGGCCAATGCATCAGGCAAAGGTTACCATTCCGGTGCAACGAGACCAAGACCAGCTGGACAGCAGGACGGAGGTCACCATGGAGCCCAAGACGGCGTCATCGCCAGTGCTTTTGGCAGCCGAAGTCCACCTTTGGTCAGGATAACTTGTACTAGATGTTCCCCTTCGAAATGGCCAATTGTTGGCGCCCTTCCCGCCCATTATTTGAGGAGAGGCCCAGGGCCTCTATAAATAGAGCTAGCCACCACAGAAGGAGGGGACGGCTGGAAATCTGGTAGAACCATAGCAGAGAGAGAGGCGACTGAACTCACCCTAGCAGTTCGTCGCACCAGCTCAAGAACACCTCTCGCAATGCTGTTCTTCCCTTGTACTGTCCATCACCAGCCCCAAAGGCAATCCACGACACCACACACTGGAGTAGGGTATTACACCACAACGGTGGCCCGAACCAGTATAAACCTCGTGTCTCTTGTGTTGTTCATCATTTTCATCTTAGTTCGCACGAGAGGATCAGACGTAGATCGGTAGGGGAGAGATCTCCGCGCTCACCCTGGTGTTAGAACCTCAAGGGTCTGCCAGAACCCGAAACCCGACATTTGGCGCGCCAGGCAGGGGTACGCCGGAGTCCTCCTTCCTCCGATTCGCGTTCCGCCGCTTCTCCACCCAGATGTCAAGCGACCCGGCTGCCAACGCCAACTACTGGGCGGCGTGGCCCGCCCATGCCGTGTCGCCGTCTCAGGGCGGCCTCAACCTTGCGCCTCAGGCAGCTCGCGCTCCGCAGGGCGCTGCGGGGTGCGGGCGAGGCGGCCAGACGTCGCCTGCCCTCACGCCACGGCAGGTGCGGGCCGCAGCAAGGGCCTCGAACCATGCCGCTGCCATGGCGCCATACACCCGACGAGAGCAGGCAAACTCCAGGGTCGTGCTCACGGTGGCCCGAGAGCTACTACGATGCCGCTTGCTGGAAGGCGACCGCGACGTGTTGTTGGAGCGAGTGGCCAAGCTCCTGGACGTCGCCGCATCAGGAGTGCCCCCTTTCTGCATCCAGCTGCCGCCCCAGATCCAGGACAGCTCGCACGATGGCATTATGCGCGCCCACGCGATTTTAGGCGGGCCCCAGGGCCGGTCCGGCGCCAACACCTCCGCCGGCACTCGGCGGCAGATCGCGCTAGCCATTCCCCAGGACAATGAAGGGATGCGCGTCGCGGCCTTTGGCCTCGGCGGCCCACCGCGTCATCACATCAAGGCGACGCCCCAAGCCAGACTGTGTGGCATGCGGGGCGCTACAGCGAGGTCCACAAGGTGGTTTCCCTGGAGGCCTACGTACCCCGCATGGTGGATCAAGGGCGCGCGCTGGAAGAAGGTCACGGCTCGTTCCTCGGGCCCGGCTGGGACGAGGAGGCCCGGAAGCCGAGCTCTTTCAGGAACCCCAAGAGAGCATCGACAATCGCGCCGACAGCAGCAACTATCGGGTACCACTCATCCCTCAGGAGCAAGCTTACGCTAACCATGGGTTGCAGGAGGTACAGGTCGCCGCAGCGGATGGCTGCCCCAACGCTGCAGCCTCTTATCCCTTAGGAGGAGGGTGCAAGGGGCTGCAGGAAAGGGGCCGAGATCCAGGCTCACCCTCACGGCGGTCGGGTCAAGATGTTCTCAGGAGGTAGGCCCTCTACCGGGGAGGTGCCCCATGGCCTACCCCCGGCGGAGGACCCGTGGTCGTCGGGGGAACCGCTGGCGACCGCTCTACCCCATTGGCGTCGTCCTTGGTTTCCGGTCGCCGTCAATGGCGGCAGAGTGAGGCGCAAGGCGGGGCCCTCATCTAGCGATATGAAGCAAGGCCAATACCTGTGAAGAAGGCCCAGTGCCTATGAAGCTCGCCGCCCCGTGACACTCCCGCGTAATAACGAGTGGGGCTGTACACGCCCCGGAGTCTCAGGAGCGCCGGCCTCAGGCCCTAGGGCTCCCGCCCATGCCTAGTGGCAGCACTTAGCTCCGCGCTAGTGAGAAGACGTCGAAGACTAGACTAGGTGCCGGACGCGGCTTTTTTGCTTTTCTTCTGCCTTTTTGCTTTTTTGCTTCTTCCTTGTCAGCAAGTTTCTTTGGTTTGGATTTAAGTTGGATTTGAGTTTGAAGCTTGCGTGCATTCGGGGAGGGGGTGTTTAGTCTCGTTCGAGCAATCTCTCGCGTTCTGGTTTCGGATTTACGCCCCAAGCTAGCGTCAGCTGCCCCCCTCACGAGCCCCTCGTGAGCCAGGTCGGGCCAGGCACGCCTACAGCCAGGACCATTATCTCCGCACCCTCTCCGGAGGTCCTCATCACAGGATCAGCAGGTTAATCGAGGGACGCCAGAGGCGTAGCATCCCCCCGTAGGCCTGCTCAGGGCACGCCAGGGCCGGAAGGTAAACGAATCAACTGAACCATCACCGGGCTAGCTACTAAACTCACGCATAACGTTGTGCTCACCAGAGTACGGATTACAAATCTTTACATGAGGGGCCTTGTCGGTATCAAAACCGGTGGATCTCGGGTAGGGGGTCCCGAACTGTGCGTCTAAGCGGATGGTAACAGGAGGCAGGGGACACAATGTTTTACCCAGGTTCGGGCCCTCTTGATGGAGGTAAAACCCTACGTCCTGCTTGATTAATATTGATGATATGGGTAGTACAAGAGTAGATCTACCATGAGATCAAGGAGGCTAAACCCTAGAAGCTAGCCTATGGTATGATTGTTGTTCGTCCTATGGACTAAAAGCCTCCGGTTTATATAGACACCGGAGAGGGCTAGGGTTACACAGAGTCGGTTACAATGGTAGGAGATCTACATATCCGTATCGCCAAGCTTGCCTTCCACGCCGAGGAAAGTCCCTTCCGGACACGGGACGAAGTCTTCAATCTTGTATCTTCATAGTCCAGGATTCCGGCGGAAGGTATAGTCTGGCTATCCGAACACCCCCTAATCCAGGACTCCCTCAGTAGCCCCTGAACCAGGCTTCAATGACGACGAGTCCGGCGCGCAGATTGTCTTCGGCATTGCAAGGCGGGTTCCTCCTCCAAGTACTTCATAGAAGATTTTGAACACAAAGGTAGTGTCCGGCTCTACAAAACAAGTTTCCACATATTGCCATAGAGAGAATAATATTTACACAAATCTAATCTGCTGACGTATTCCGTAGCGTGACATCACACCACGGCCAAGTCTTCATTCGAATCGTTTCACTGTCCCACCTCAGTGCATTTAGCGAGGCGGTTTCCTTGGCACGTCTTGTCAAAGCAGAGATCATGTCCCCTTATTCCGGGATTCTCATCAATACGGGCGTGGGTAACCCAACCGCGCCATTGATTACGGCACTTGGGAGATAAGCGAGTTTTACCAGGCTGGTGGGGACGCATAGTCGCATTTGCCCATATAAGGGGATAAGGATCCACCTTTTCATCCACGCCTTCTTCCTCCTTTGCCTATCCATTCATGTGCACTCGAGCTCCAGCGCCCAAGTCCGCACACCCCACCTCAACCTTCTCCAGCCATGTCCGGAGCGGGAGGCAAGTGGATGGTATACTCCGTCACGGAGGGACACATCAAAAAACTGAGGAAGGCCGGATACTTTTCTAACGACATTGCGCACCGGCTTCCCGAAGAGGGGCAGCTCATCCCCACCCCTAGGCCCCATGAGAGGGTGGTGTTCCTCCCCCATTTCCTCCGTGGACTGGGCTTCCCTCTCCACCCATTTGTCCGGGGGCTCATGTTCTACTATGGCCTGGATTTCCACAATCTGGCCCCGAACTTTGTCCTCAACATCTCGGCGTTTATCGTCATGTGCGAGGCTTTCTTCTGCATCCGCCCCCATTTCGGCCTATGGCTCAAGACTTTCAATGTCAAGCCGAAGCTGGTGCGCGGCACCCAAGAGGAGTGCGGAGGCCCCATGGTGGGCAAGATGCCCAATGTCCTATGGCTCGAGGGCTCCTTCATGGAGACCCTAAAGGGGTGGCAATCGGGGTGGTTTTACATCACCGAGCCGCGCGACCCTGAATAGGTCGCAGCCCCCGAGTTACGATCGACCCCCTACACGCTCACCTCCTGGAAAGAGACGGGCCTGTCGTGGGGTAAAAAAGGAGAGCTGACCGGACTCCAAACATGCGTCCAAACCCTGGTGGACAAGAAGCTCAAACTTGTCAACGTAGTCCAGGTTATGCTCATCCGCCGGATCCTCCCATGTCAACAACGGGCTTTCAACCTGTTGGAGTTCGACCCGGCGCGTCACCGAACTCTGAGCAGGCTCTTCGACACAACATATGAAGATGCCTGGAAGGTCCTTTTCAGGGGCGCCGAGGCCCCCGCATCCGCTACCGAGGATCACGGATTCAACACGCAGCGTCACGCTCGTGCGGTAAGCTGTTTTTACCTTTTACAAGGTATTAGTTTTTCATAGTTTGACTCCATGCGGGATCTAAGCTCCCCCACCTTTGACAGGATTGGCAGGAGACGTCCGGACAGATCAACTATCCGGCTCCTTTGCCCGAAGGCCCAGCGGACGCTCGCTTGGCGAAGCTGTTGGTTCCGGCACCCTATGTGGTGCCGGAGAAGAAGGCCATGGGTACTCGAAAGAGTGCCCGGCGCCAGGAGTTGTCGGATTCATCATCCGACGACTCCAAGACGCACTCCTCCCATGAAGATGAGGAGGAGGAAGAAGAGACCTCTCCCCCTCCAGCGGGAGGAGGGAAGAAAAGGAAGGCCGCCCAAACTTGGGAGGCCGAAGGGTCCAAGAAGGGGAAGACCCCTCCTCCGGACTACTCCACCAACACCGACGACAGCGAAGAGGAGTGGCCTCACAGGCCCAAGCCCCTGGCGAGATCGTAAGTATCCGGATACCAGAGTGATTCATTGTATTCCCCCATTGCACAGCTTTTCCTTACGTCGAACATGTTTATGAAGTCCACCCAAAGACCGGCTCGACGTGTCGCCGAGCGGTTCCCTGGATTCGTCGGATGTGAATTCGCTTCCGACGGCTACCTCCCCCCATCCTACGGACGACGCCGAGGTGGCGTCCCAACAGGTTCCAAGCCAGGAGGAGGTGGTCTTGGAGGCGCCGCAAGGCGACCTCCCGAACTCCAGGCGTAAAGGGGATAGAACCCCCAAGGGCTCCAAGTCCGGCCTTGAGCCGGACACCGCGCCGAAACCTTCAACGGTTTTGGACTCCGGTAGGCAGCATCCTTCCAAGAGGAGCAAGCCTACCCAGCCGGTGACCTCCATCCAACCAGAGGCACCGGACAATCTGCTGGAGGTGCTTAACGGCACCTCCATCGACGAGGAGCACCGCACTATTATGAGTGCGGTGATCCAGAAGGTTCAGTCCGCCAAGAGCGGACTAACTGAAGCCTGTGCCAGCCTTCTAACAGGCTTTAAGGTAAGTAAAGAATATGTAAAAATATTACCGCATAGACAGTAGCCCCTGATGCTCTGTTCAGCATTCGGAAAGAAAAGCCGAATAGAGGATCTAATAACATTCACAAGAGTCTAACATAATCAAGTCAATATGCGTATGCAGGCTTCGCTGCTGGCCTCCGCTGCATTGACTGCGGAGGTGGATACGTTGAAGCAAAACCTCGCGCGGTCCGAGAACAAGCTCGGCCATGCCAAGAGGCAACTCGAGGAGAAGGAAGGTAAGTAATACCTTGCGCAAGTATATAGAGAAGATGTGGCTGCAAAAAATGACAGGATCAACGTGCTATTATAGGGGCCACGACCGAGGTGGCAACCCTTAAGAAAGCGATGTCCGAGGCCGAAAACAGAGCGGCCGCGGAGCGCATAGAGAGAGGAAAGCAGGAGGCATGGGTGGAGGAGGTGCAGAAAGAGCTCCAGGCTCTCGTGAAAAAACACGAGAGTTTGGAGCTTGACTCAAAGATGCAAGCGTCCGAGCTTGCGGTAGCCCTCGAAAGCGCGAAGTCTGCCAAGGCCGAAGCCCAGAAAGCCCTCAAAGAAATTGAAGCGATGAAGAAGATAGCGGTGGGTAAGGCATTCATTATGCAAAGCAAGCACGTGAAAGTGAATTACTTGTTACTTACCCGAGTCCGGAGCTCTCCAGGAGCATTCGCAGATTTGCCCCGTAGTGCATCCAATGCCGCCGCCTACTACCGATCCGAGGAGGGGAGCTCGACGGAGAAGGTGTTCTGGTCTTAGTATGCTGAGGCCGGACACCTGGTGCCTTTGAGCGACCAGCTGAAGCAAATGGTCGAGCTCCACAAGGTGGCCAAATAGGCCATAAAGGGCCTCGTAGTTCGGCTTTGGCCTGGAGAGGCTCTGCCTGGGACCTACTTCGGGCTCGTGAGGCGGCTGGTGGATGCCTGCTCACGGCTTGAAGTAATCAAGCACTCCGTCTGCATCGAAGGTGCCCGTAGGGCGCTTGCCCATGCTAAAGTGCACTGGGGCAAGATGGATGGGGAGCAGCTGGTGAAGGACGGGCCGCCGCCGGGCAAGGAGCATCGTGTCCCGGACGCGTATTATGAGGGCGTCCTGAAGGGTGCCTGCCTTATAGCAGGTGAATGCTCCAAAGATGTAATTTTTGAGTAAACTCGCATTTGTGATCCTATACGCTGAAAACTTGTTCATATGCGCTAAGCAACGCTTTTGAATTTAAAATATTACCTTCTGTGCGGCCGTTTATCAAATTTGAGAGATGGCAAGTCGTCGGCTTCTGCCCCCATGCCACGAGTGCTGGGGTGTTCGGGATAAACATGAGCGCTCTTTTTCCCATTGTTGGGTCCTTCGAGGGAGGCGCTCAACACAACGAACAAGGCAATCGGACTATAATGCTTGAACACTCTCACTTAGCCATAGAATTCTATAATTTTAAATTTTGGCGAAGCCCCTAGTGTTCGGAAGACCGAGTTCGGGGCGCTATCCACGCCTAGGCCGGACAAAGCCGACTCCTCGCTCTAAGCGGCATAAGTCTTTAGGGACTCGAAAACCTCTCGAACAGTGACCAGCTCTCGCCTCATCATGACGGTCAGTTTTAGCTTTCTCTACTGAGGTGCTTAGCCCAGCTCAACTGGGGCACAATCGCAGTAGTTCTCCTAGTGCTACCTTAGCCGATATAACAAAACGTAAGGTGCCAAAACATAGGAGCCGGGCAAACCCAACTATTGACCCAAGACATGATTCGGAGCCGATGCATATAATGCTATAAGTTCAGGGTGCCGCACTTGTGAAAATGTTCGGACTTCTCACACCGTATTGTGGGGTGCTTAAGCCCCTAGCGTATTGGCCGTACCAAAGTGTACGGGTGCAACATGTCATTAATGAACATATATTCGTAAAAAAGAGTAATGCAATAATAGACGGAAGCTATGAATTGTTTATTTAAAAAAGCTGCTATCAAAGCAGAACGATACAAATAGTGCTATAAGCAAAAGATGGGACTATTTAACATGTCCTTTCCAGGGGCGAGCTGCGGAATGTTATGTGAAACAGGTATACTGCTCGTTATAGAGACCACCTTAGAGTTCCATAGTGCGGCGTAGCTTTCTGCTTCCCTGGTTGTATCGTTTGTGCGGCAATTGTACTGCCGGACAACCCTTCCGAAGAATGGAGTCCTAAAAATAAGAGAAAATTAAGAAATCGGCAGCCCCTAGTGCGGTTTAAGCCACGTTTCGGGTGTGCCGTGATGGTGCCCCTCCCCCTGTGCCCATGGTATTTCCAGAGCGTAGTTATGTACGCACAACACTGGTTTCGGAAGTTCGCGAGGGCTGGGGTTGGGGCCGCATTGCTACGCTTGCTCGGAACGTGCCAGGCAGTCTTGTTGTAGGTTACTCCGGGCGTGCTTGACGGTGTCCGAACGTTTAATGGCCGGCCTGGAGAATTGCCTTGAGAGGCTGCTTTGTACTCCCGTTGCGATAGCCGCCGTATGCTCCTCCGTTCGGAGAGAGCATTCGGTATTTCCATTGACCATGATGACTCCTTGAGGGCCTGGCATCTTGAGCTTGAGGTATGCATAGTGCGGCACCGCATTGAACTTGGCAAATGCGGTTCGCCCGAGCAGTGCATGATAGCCACTGCGGAACGGGACTATGTCAAAGATTAACTCCTCGCTTCGGAAATTATCCGGAGATCCGAAGACCACTTCAAGTGTAACTGAGCCTGTACAGTTGGCCTCTACACCTGGTATGACGCCTTTAAAGGTCATTTTAGTGGGTTTAATCCTCGAGGGATCGATGCCCATTTTCCGCACTGTATCCTGGTAAAGCAGGTTCAGGCTGCTGCCGCCGGCCATAAGGACTCTAGTGAGGTGAAATCCGTTAATAATTGGGTCTAGAACCAATGCGGCGAATCCGCCATGACGGATGCTAGTGGGGTGGTCCCTTTGATCAAAAGTGATCGGGCAGGAAGACCAGGGGTTGAACTTTGGGGCGACTGGCTCCATCGTGTATACGTCCCTTAGCGCACGCTTCCGCTCCCTCTTGGGGACATGGCTTGCGTATATTATGTTCACCGTCCGCACTTGTGGGGGAAAACCTTTATGTCCACTGTTGTTCGGCGGCCGGGGCTCCTCCTCGTCATTGCTATGCAGCCCCTTGTCTCTGCTTTCGGAATTTAACTTGCTTGCCTACAAGAACACCCAAGAATCCCTGTTGGTGTGATTGGATGGTTTTTCGGGGGTGCCATGTATCTAGCACGAGCGGTCGAGTATTCGGTCCAAACTGGACGGGCCCGGAGTATTTCTTTTGAATGGATTTTTCCGCTGACCGGGTTTAGAGCCTCTAAATCCGGCATTAACTGTCGTATCCTCAGCATTGTCGCCGTTAATGCGGCGCTTTTGCTTGTTGCGACGCGACCTGCCACTGCTGTCCTTGGTATCCGAATTACCAGGGCTCTTGGTCATGTTATTGCTACGAGCTAGCTAGCTGTCTTCTCCCGCGCAAAAGCGGGTCATAAGTGTCGTGAGGGCTGCCATAGATTTCGGCTTTTCCTGTCCTAGGTGCCATGCAAGCCACTCGTCGCGGATGTTATGCTTGAAGGCTGCTAGGGCCTCTGCGTCCGGACAGTTGACGATTTGATTTTTCTTGGTTAGGAACCATGTCCAGAATTGTCTGGCCGATTCCTCTGGCTGCTGAATTATGTGGCTAAGGTCATCGGCGTCTGGTGGTCGCACATAAGTGCCCTGGAAATTGTCGAGGAATGCAGTTTCCAGGTCCTCCCAACAACCAATTGATTCTGCTGGCAAGCTATTAAGACAATGCCGAGCTGGTCCTTTAAGCTTGAGTCGGAGGTATTTGATGGCGTGTAGGTCATCACCGCGGGCCATGTGGATATGAAGGAGATAGTCCTTGATCCATACCGCAGGATCTGTTGTGCCATCGTACGATTCGATGTTCACGGGTTTGAAACCCTCGGGGATTTGATGATCCATTACTTCATCTGTGAAGCATAGTGGGTGTGCGGCGCCTCTGTATTGGGCTATATCACGACGCAGCTCAAATGAGCTTTGTCTACTATGTTTGGCCTGGCCGGATTTACTGTATCCGGAGTGACGATTACCGTCTCATGCCGTGGGGTGCCCACGCGATCCGTAGATCGATCTTGTTTGCCTTGCCTTGTCCTCCAATATATCTCACAGGTCTGGCGCATTTTCCCGTGCCTTGGTATTTTTGAGCGGCCCCGGGGTGCGGCTTGAGTGGAGGGCCAGGAGGCCTCTCTGTCACGGCCACGGGGTGGCCGGTCGGCCGCATCATGCACTGGTGATGTAGGTTTAGGTGCTTCCTTCTCTAATCGGGGTAGCAACCTGCGCTTTGGGTAGCTCTTGGAGGGGCGTTCGAGTTCATACTCTTCGGCCGCAAGGACTTCGGTCCATCTGTCGGCTAGCAAATCTTGATCAGCTCTAAGTTGTTGCTGTTTTTTCTTGAGGCTGCTCGCCGTGGCCGTAAGCCTGCGTTTGAAACACTCTTGTTCGACGGGATCCTCCGGCACGACAAATTCGTCATCGTCGAGGCTTGCCTCGTCTTCGGAGGGAGGCATATAATTATCGTCCTTGACCTCTCTGTCTGCCGCTCTCTCATGAGGGCTGGCTTCTCCATCCTCCTGTGCTGAATCTTGTTGGAGGTGGTTGTCTTCGGCACTGTCCGGGGTGTTATTATCTCCCGTGCTGGAATCACCGTTTTTGCTTTGGCTGGATTTAGAGCGGCGTCGCTGACACCGGCGCTTAGGCTGCTTCTTGGAGGGTTCATCCTCCGCTGTTCCACCGCCATTGCCTTCTTTTGGGGTGTCCACCATGTGTATATCATACGACGAGGTGGCTTTCCAGTGCCCTATAGGTGCTGGTTCTTGATCGTCTCCTGCATCGGCGTCCATACCGTCAATGTCTTCGGAGTCGAAGTCGAGCATGTCGGTTAAATCATCGAAAGTGGCTACGAAGTGGGTGGTGGGTGGGCTTTGAATTTCTTCATCATCCGCATCCCAACCTTGCTGACCATAGTCCGGCCAGGCCTCTCCTGATAAAGAGAGAGACTTTAGTGAATTCAGAATATCGCCGAAGGGCGAGTGCTGAAAGATGTCCACGGCGGTGAACTCCATGATCGGCGCCCAATCGGGTTCGATCGGTTGGGGCGCAGAGGGCTCGGAGTCTGGAGAGGAGTACGGCTCCTTGGAGTCACGGGCTTCGCAGAGAATAGGGCTGGTGTTCGGCTCGATCGCTGTAGAGATTGCAGCCCCCGAGGCGGTGTCCAACCACCCATCCTCGATTGGCACAGTTGGCTCCGAATTGAGGGTTGGGGCTGATGCGGGTGCGGCCTCCAGGGCACTGTTTGACGGCAGAGCTAGATCATGTCCATCGTGACAGTGTGGCGCGCTCGGCTACGGCTCGAATCCGTCAAAGATCAAGTCTCCGCGGAGGTCGGCCGTGTAGCTCAAACTTCCAAATCTGACCTGATGGTCAGGGGCGTAGCTTTCGATTTGCTCCAGATGGCCAAGAGAATTGGCCCGCAGTGCAAAGCCGCCAAATATGAAGATCTGTCCGGGGAGAAAGGTCTCACCCTGGATCGCATCGCTGTTAATGATCGGAGAAGCCATTGGTCCTAGAAGTGACGACACAGAGGAACTCTCAATGAAAGCACTAATGCCAGTGTCAAAACCGGCGGATCTCGGGTAGGGGGTCCCGAACTGTGCTTCTAGGCGGATGGTAACAAGAGGCAGGGGACACAATGTTTTACCCAGGTTCGGGCCCTCTTGATGGAGGTAAAACCCTACGTCCTGCTTGATTAATATTGATGATATGGGTAGTACAAGAGTAGATCTACCACGAGATCAAGGAGGTTAAACCCTAGAAGCTAACCTATGGTATGATTGTTGTTCGTCCTATGGACTTAAACCCTTCGGTTTATATAGACATCGGAGAGGGCTAGGGCTACACAGAGTCGGTTACAATGGTAGGACATCTACGTATCCGTATCGCCAAGCTTGCCTTCCACGCCAAGGAAAGTCCCTTCCGGACATGGGACGAAGTCTTCAATCTTGTATCTTCATAGTCCAGGAGTCCGGCCGAAGGTATAGTCCGGCTATCCGGACACCCCCTAATCCAGGACTCCCTCAGGCCTCCCCTCCCAAAATGCTCTTATATTCTTCAGGGACAAGCCCGAGTCTTCCTCATGCAGGATAAACTGCAGAGACATGCGGTCAGTCGGACATATCACTCACCATGTCTCATGGGGCGCCCTCGGAAGCGTCACTAGCATTGTCGACATTGTCACCACCGCCGCCAGCATCCCCATCATCGCTAGGATCGTCCACAACGTCACCTTCATTGGCGCCCACGACAACGCCGTCGTCATCAGACGCGAAGGCCCTGGCGAGGGCGTCCATGTTGTCCTCCACCCACCACGCCAGGTCAACTCACGGCGATGGGCACGAGTGCGATGGTCGCATCGAAGTCGAAGTGGGGATCCCTGTCCTGCAGATAGCTGAAGACACGGGAGAAGGCATGCCCGAGCAAGGCTCGGCTCCTCTCTTCGACAAGCCAACGGGACCTCTCAGACCGATTCTCCAGAAGCGTCACCACAACAGTGAAAAATTAGAGGTTGCTGGCGTAGTTGACCTCATGCGGCTCCCTAGCAGCAGCCTCGCAGACATAGCCCAAAGTTGTGTTGGCCCTCTCTCGGAGCGTTTGAAGCATGGGGGCATGCACATGCTCCAGAACCCGCCACTGACGGAGCTCGTCCTCACTTCGCTGCGACGGCCTCGGCGTCATCGACCCTCTGCTGAAGAAGAAGCTCCTCGGCCCAAGAAGAGGAAAGCTCCGCCTGCGCCGCACCGAGGGCTGTTGTGGAGGAGTCCGCACGCCGCGTTGCTTCGGTCAGTTTGGCCCTAAGGGCTGCGGTCCTGCCCTCGGCCTCAGCCTTGATCAGCCCCAACCTCGTCCCGTGTTCGCGCTCGAGGGCCGAGCGAGCTTCCGCCACGCGTCGATCGACTTCTTCCTGGGCTCGGGCTTCGCGCGCGGCAATGTCATCCTCCGCCTGGGCCACCAGGCACTCCCTCGTCTCCAACCGCTCAAGGTCAAGGTTGCGCTCGGCAGCCTCCAGTGTCAGCACCTCCTCGCGCTTCAAAAGCTCCACCCGGTCGACAGAGGCCGCCCCCATCGACTCAAGGGCCGCCTGGCACAATTCCACTTGCTGCTCCAGGAAGTTGCTCCAGGCTTGGAGCTCCCGTGCGCGCTCCTCTGCATCCTTGCGCCACCGGTCTGCCTCCCGAGCCTCCTCAACGGCCAGGGAGTAGGCCTCCCGCGAGGCTGCCAGCAACGCCTCAGCCTTCACGTTGTCAAGATCACGTTGATGACGCACGAGGGCTACGGCGACCTTTAGCTTGCACTTCTCCTCAGCAAGGCGCAAACCTTCGGCCTCAAGGCGCACATCCTCGTCAGCAAGCTCTGCCCCGATCCGACTCACCGCATCCGCCGCCCCCTGGAGGAACTCTTCATGAAGGGCACGACGCTCCCGAGCATGCCTGAGCACCTCTTCCACATCACCCTCTTCCGCTGGAGCATGCAGAGGGGCCTAGGGTGGTAAGCCCCCTCCAGGCATGGGGCAGGGGGCTGCCGCCCCAGCCGTCGCCGGATGGACCGCCCTGAGAGTCCGGCCCGGCGTCGGTCCACCCACGGAAGAGGAGCCAAGGACAGACCTCAGCCATTCGCCTTCTATGACTAGAGAAGGGGCACGGGGCAAGCCTGACGCGCCCCAAGAAGATTCACAAAGAAATGGCATCAGGCGAGCAAGCTCGAGGCGCCCTATGGGGCAGATCACTCCACCAACTGGTCCAGCGGCGAGGGCGCCACCTGAGCTTCGCGGACCCGGAGCCAGCAAAGGGGGTGAAGCTGCGGGGGCTGGCTCCTGGGTCGACTCGACGGACTCAGCAAGGCGGGACCTGGCGGGACCTGAAGGGCCACGATCAGCCACAAGGATAACAGAGCAGGTGAGCAGGGAAAGAAGAAGGCTTACCCGTCCATGGCAAAGTAATTCCTGCGCTTCAACAAGCGGCAAGGGCGGTCGCTGCCCCCTGAGGCCTCCTTCCTCTTGCGAAGGGCCTCGAAGTCTACACGAAACTGACCCAAGCGCCTGGGGAGGGGGTCGGCCTGGGGCGCAGAAGAAGCCTTAGGATTGTCAGCGCTGGAGGAGTCAGCTTTGGGGGCACCGTTGGGCGTCGCCTCACGAGGAACGGCTGGGGGCTCGGGAGCCCTGGCCTCAGGAGTCGAAGGCCAAAACCCTGCATCAACCGTCGCCCCAGGGCGGGCCTCGGGAGATGCCGCCTTCGAGGCTTCACGCGGCGCCACCACCTCGACATCAGCCACCTCAGCTCCCGCCGGCTCTCTTCCCGCTCTGTCGCCTGGGGAGGGGCCGCTGTGTGCGGCGGGGGGAGCAACCACGACAACTGGGTTCACGCGCGGCCCCGTGAGGCTAGCCGGGCGCAGCCCCCACTCGTCGAAGTTGGGTATCTGCTTCACGAAATCGGCCCTGCCGGAACAAAGGTACAGAAGGACGCCACCGCTCCATAGGCTGCCTGGGGAAGGGTCGCCAGTCAAGACCCGAAGCACCGTCCGCAGCACTTCGGGCGCCAAATCCTCCTCCTGAAGCCGCATGCAGTCTCTGCGCCCCGCAAAGTCCCACATCCGGCAAGAGTGGCGCTGGAGAGGAGCAATGCGACACAGAAGGAACTCCCTCACCACCTTGGGCGCTGTCACATTGTGCGCCCTCAAACTTTCAAAGCGGCGCCAGACAAAAGCCAGCCGGGGGCTCGCGAGCGGTTCATGACCCCAGCCTGGGTTGGGAACAGCAGGCAAGGTCGGGTGCGAGAGCAAGGGGCTGGGCACCCCGACGTTCACGTACAGCGACCGCTCTCTGAACTTGGCCTGAGAAGGCGGAAGGTCGAAGTCAATCCCTGAAGCAGCTGTCTTGGGCACGACGAAGAAGCTCACACACCCCGAGCACTGAGTGGGATCGCTCAGGCGCAAGGAGAAGAAGTGGCGCAACAGGGCAACAGAAGGAGGGATGCATATCATCGCCTCACACATGAAAGCAAAGACGGCCAAGAGGGTAATGGACTCCGGCCCGAGGTGCATCATGTGGATCTGATAATGGGAGAGCACAGCATTGAAGAAAGCAGAAAAGGGGGGAACCAGACCCGCCCATAGGGCGTCGGCGAAGAATCGGACCTCCGTGACGGTCCTAGCAAGAAAGGCGCGGGAAGCGGGCCAAACTGTGGTCCGGCCGCACTCGTTGAAGATGGAAGCGAGGGCGGAGTGGACCTTGTCCAAGGCTTCCGGGTTGGGTATGATTGACCGATCGATGGCGGGGGCCGCCGCTTGAAGTGCGCAGGACGAAGGCGTGGGCTTCTTCCTCCTTCCCTTCTTTGTTGGCGCCATGGCGTTGGGGAAGGGGAAGAGCTCAAGCCAGATTGGCAGCGGAGGTTGGAGCTCGGAGAAGAGGAAAGGTAGGAGGCGACCGGGCAGCCAAAGGAGGAACAGCTATGTGCAACTACGGGTCCGCTTAGCCGGGCGCGTAGCAAGGCGTCGTGGGAAGTGCAGACGCCCATGCCCAATCAACCGCCATGTGGCGCCCAAGGCCGCAGGCTGTTAGGGCCCGCGGCGCTTCGCGCTTGCCCCTTCGCTTCTCTGCTAAGCCAAGCCCGCGCGCGCCTTGGGCCCGGGGGCTACTGTCGGCGTTCTGGGAACGGGGGTCCCCAGACTTGCCTACCTGCTGCCTGCGGCGTGGCTCAAGCGGGGGCCCAGCGTGGCCCATCTTCATCAGCTCAAGCTCAAGACCCTCGCGAGGGGCCAAGCCTCGCGGGGCGGATGACAGGAAGCTTCCTCAGAGGCACCCTCATCAGGCAGGCTCGCGAGGAGGCGGAGAGATCAAGGCAGGGGGTACCTCGCGAGGAACCCGTGACGCAGGCCATGACGATCGTGACCAGGCGGGCGCCAGGCGGGCGTCGGCCTACGCAGTGTCCTTGTTTCCCCTTTGGTGCAAAGGGGGCAAGCACAGGCCAAGGCATCAGGCAAAGGTTACCATTCCAGTGCAACAAGACCAAGACCAGCCGAACGGCAGGACGGAGGTCATTGTGGAGCCCAAGACGGCGTCATCGCCAGTGCTTTTGGCAGCCGAAGACCACCTTTGGTCAGGATAACTTGTACTAGATGTTCCCCTTCAAAATGGCCAATTGTTGGCGCCCTTCCCGCTCATTATTTGGGGATAGGCCCAGGGCCTCTATAAATAGAGCTAGCCACCACAGAAGGAGGGGACGCCTGGAAATCTGGTAGAACCATAGCAGAGAGAGAGAGGCGACTGAACTCACCCTAGCAGTTCGTCACAGCAGCTCAAGAACACCTCTCGCGAGGCTGTTCTTCCCTTGTACTGTCCATCACCAGCCCCAGAGGCAATCCACCACACCACACACTGGAGTAGGGTATTACACCACAATGGTGGCCCGAACCAGTATAAACCTCGTGTCTCTTGTGTTGTTCATCATTTTCATCTTAGTTCGCACGAGAGGATCAGACGTAGATCGGTAGGGGAGAGATCTCCGTGCGCACCCCACTGTTCGAACCTCAAGGGTCTGCCGGAACCCGAAACCCGACACAAAGTACTTCTAGTTTCATACTTGTTCTAGGTAAAGCGAATGTCAAGCGTGCGTAGATGTAACACCCCGGATGTAACTTTCCCAATTTGTACTCCAACTCTTGCCGTTTCCGGCGTTAAGTTATATTTATTTCCTCGGCTTCGGGTCTTTGTCTCCATGTGTTGTTATCATTGTCATGCATCTCATGTCATGTCATCATGTGCATTGCATTTGCATACGTGTTCGTCTCATGCATTCGAGCATTTTCCCCGTTGTCCGTTTTGCATTCCGGCGCTTCGTTCTCCTCCGGTGGTCATTTCTACCTTTCTTTCGTGTGTGGGGATTAAACATTTCCGGATTGGGCCGAGATTTGCCAAGCGGCCTTGGTTTACTACCGGTAGACCGCCTGTCAAGTTTCGTATCATTTGGACTTCGTTTGAAACTCCAACGGTTAACCGAGGGACCGAAAAGGCCTCGTGTGTGTTGCAGCCCAACACCCCTCCAATTGGCCCAAAACCCACCAAACTCTGCCCCATCATCTAGAGCATTCGATCACGATCGCGTGGCCGAAAACCGCACCTCATTTGGACTCTCCTAGCTCCTCATATGCCTATAAATAGACCCCCCCTCGAAATATCCCGGATCCCCTCTCCCCGAAACCCTAATTCCTAGATCCGCGTCGGCCGGACACGTCCGCCCCGGCCGGACCCGTCCGCCGCCGCCCCCTCGCCCAATCGCTGCCTGCCACGTCAGTCGCCACCTACCCGCCGCCGCCCGAGGCCCGGGAGCCCGGAGCCGGCCCCC